>NW_006922177.1:922573-939249 GCF_000298275.1 Orycteropus afer afer
ATAGAGCCTGGTGGAACCACTGAGACTATGGCTCCTAGCTGCCCTTCAGGTCTGGAATTGAACACACACCTGTGGTTTCCAGCCAAACAGAAGATAGGCATATGAGTTGAACATTTACCTGAGGTAGGTGCACTCCTTGGAGAGAACAATCATGGGAGAAAGAAGGGCTGCCTGTGCACAGGGAGACAGTTCAGGGGGCTGGAGTGCATGGAGAGATGGACACAGGGAAGAGGTAACTATGGGGAGGAAGTGGGAGGGGAGCTGTTGCATTGTGGTAAACTGTGGTCAATGTTTTCAGACTAAGTATATGTAAACTGCTGTACGGAAAGTGAATTTGCTCTATAAATCTTCACCCAAATCACAATTTAAAAAAGGAAAAGAAAGAAAGAAAAAAAAAGCAAATTTATTTATTTATTTATTTATTTCCAAATGGTATCTTACCTGATGTCATCTAAACATCTTGGGTGGTTGTTCTCCTTTGTGATGGGATTAGCATTCTTTAACTCTGATTTATCTCCAGGTCCTGAGACAGTTCAGTATACTGTCACCTGTGCTGTTTCAGGCCCTTCTTTTGTAGTTATATAGAACAGGAGTCCTCATTTCAGATCCTTGTACATCTACTTTTGCAGGTGTAAAGTGGCTTCAGAGTAAAACAAAATGACAGTAGATTGATTATTTTGTTCAGGATTTACACATTCTTTATTATCATGATGTATCCTTACTTAATTGAATAAAATGGCAGAGAGAGAGCTGGAGTTAGGTCAGGAGGATGGCCTCATCCCATGCATCGGTCATCATTCCTCCATAGGCTGTTAGAGCCCAGAAATATGGAGCCTGAAGTACAGTCAGGATGTAGTTATCTTTCAAATGTATAATTAAATTCTGATAAATTTCATGCCTGACCACATTCATGGCTAAAAACCTTAAACAATTAGGCTGCTGTATTAGCCTTTTAACAATCTCTGGGTAGCACAAAGTTAAGTGCTCAGCTAATAACCAAAAGGTTGGCAGTTTGAGTCCACCCAGAGGCACCTTAGAAGAACGTACTGGTGATCTACTTCCAAAAATTCACAGCCATTAAAAAACTAATGGAGCACAATTCTACTCTGACACACATGGTGTTCTCATGAGTCAAAAATCAACTCCCTGGCAACTGGTTTGTTTTTGATTTATTAGCTATTGTAGAAAATTTAAATTGTGCCATGTGACTATCATGCATTTAAGTGTTCTGGTTAGAGCAAAGTGGTTTATCAGCAGATCCATTTCCTCAGTTGCTTTTAACAAAGGCAGAAAAACCAATTAACATTAAAGTTTGTATCTAAATGTTGCTGACATAGAAGTATGAGCCTATTGTTTACTAACTCACTTTACTTATTTGGGTACACTGGAATTGCTTTATAACTGTTTCTCATTGTCAGATCCAGTTTAATAAAGGCCTTGTGTACAGAATCTGAAAGCAATGCCTGATCCCCATTTCCCCAGTTCACAGCTGCAATTCTGTTTTCTTTGCCCCAATTTAGACTCTGAAACATTGTAGAAATGTAGCCTCTGCTGCCATTGAGGCATATTTGGAGATTACGACTTTTTCACAAAAAGGAAAATCTACACCAGAACAAAACAACTGATATTTCAATTAGAGTTGTGTAGCCCAAGTGGCACAAATAGGAAAGTGCTTTGCTGCTAACTGAAAGGTTGTCTGTTTTAACCCACCCAGCAGCTCTGTAGGAGCTCTGTTAGCATATCGCCTAAAGCACTTTAATGCGAACTAGAAGGCTGGTGGTTCAAACCTACCAGCCACTCCTCAGAAGTAAGGTTGGGCAATCTGCTTCTGTAGTGACACAGCCTCGGAAACCCAAGGAGGGGTTGCTATGAGTCGAGGCCAACATACAACAACAAAACACAGCAGCTCTGTGGGAGAAAAAACTGGTGATCTGTTTTGGTAAAGATTACAGCCAATAAAACATTGGGCAGTTCTACTTTGTCACCTTGGATGCTTTAGAGTAAAAACCAACTCAGTAGCACCTACCAGTAATAATAATAGCCATGACTCATTTGCGAAGAGCCAGTGGCCACTCTGCCCTGCAGAGCCTGGGGTACCTGTCAGTATGGCTATATCAAGAAGCATTGCTTTGATGGCTTTGGTGTTTTCTTAAGGAGCTCTGGTAGCATAGTGGGTAAGACATTTGGCTGTTAACTAGAAGGTCAGCGGTTCAAACCCACCAGATGCTCCTCAGGAGGAAGATGAGGCAATCTATTTCCATAAAGATTTATAGCCTTGGAAACTCAATGGGAGTTGCTATGAGTCAGAATCTATTTAATGACAGTGGGCTTTGGTGGGTGGATGTTTTCTTAGGTACAGCATGACATCCATAATTGCTTTGTTCCCTTCCATGGGCAATGCCAAATGGTACATCTGGTATGAATGATAGCTTCTAGTTTTGAGAGAGCTTTGAGAGAAGGTGTCTGGTCTTTTGCTGACTGTCTTCTGAGGAAAGGAAAGAAAGTCATCAAAATGACAACCTGGGTTGCTACCAGTGACCTCTGTTCTTACACAATGGCCACAGTGACCTGCATTCTGGGCAGGGTTAACAATCCCAGTTCCACAATGTGGCAGTGACTCCACCTGTGACAAGACTGTATACAGGGAATCCACAGTTTGGAGGGCCTAACTCTTAGAAAAATAAGAAGTGCAAAGGATGTGCTGATCATCCACACTTTGAAAGCTTTGACTTTGCATACTTGAAGCCTAACTTGCAACAACAAATAATCCATTCTTCATGAATTTGGTCAGAATCACCATGAACAGTTTATTTGGCTCTTTCAGGATGTGGAAATGTGGAAATGTGGAAATGGTATTTCTCACCTCCTCCACACTGGTCTTTTCAGTTGCTTGTCAAGTTTAAGGGGAAAAATATAATTTAATTCTGGTTAGAAGTGTTTCAAAATTTATATAAAGTCTAGCTTGACTGGTTCAGTGTAGAGCTTCTAAATAAGCTTTGTTTCAGGAAGCATTTAATGCTCTGTAGGCAGCCTTGTAGTAAACAGCCATGATTTAAAGCACCATCTACCCTTAGACCCCTGCATACCTAGTTTACTACCTCATTATTTCTGCTTAAGAACACCACTAGTATATAAAACAAACACATTGTGTTAGCTGACATATTTTGGTCTATATTTGTAAAGGTGAAATAAATTCCAACATGAAACCTAAAATTCTCTAATGAAAATAGTTTCTTATTTCTTATGTTTTGCATCTTGACATTCAAACAGAATTAAAAATTAAATTGGCAAAGAGTAAAACCAGGACTCCCACGTGATTCAATATCTTTAATGCTAAATTATAAACTGCTTTCATTCACCAGTGAAATTAGGAAATTCTATGCCATTGATTAATGTTTGACTTTCTAAACATCATTAATAGATCATTTTTCATGCCACATACTTGTAATTGTGTAGACAGAGAAAGCCAAGAGAGATGCCACTTTCTACTAACCAAGAGAGGAACATCAAGTATTTAAACTATAAAAGTAGATTTCAGTTTAATGTGGTGTTTACAATTTGTAGAAACAAATTGTGTGTCCCTGTTCTGGTAAGTTCCATGGACTGCCACAATGGTGTGTCTTAGTGCTTTGTGGTTGGGAACATTTCATGCCCAGTCTTAGAGTATAAATGGAAAAAAAAATCTCCTGCCTAACAAGGGTGGTCATGGTGGAGAATTCTGCTGTGGCTGCTTCAAGCCACACAGAGTATTCTTACTAGGTACTCAAGAGAACAGGGCTGATGTAGAATTGCTCTTTTCAGGCGTTGTATTTCCTTTTTGTCTGGGGAGAATGTGCTCCCAAGTGCATGGATGACTATATACAGGTTTCATTAGCACAGGGAAGTGACTTTACAGAGCTGGAATGAGAGCTGAGTTCTGGAGCCATGGGGCCCCTCACAGCCCTCTCCTCTCCTCTCTGCATGCATTTCTACCAATCATGAATTTATTCCCTCTTTTTAATTTTGTTGCTGTTTAGTTAAGGCATGTTTAGTTTGCTTAAGAATTTCTTATGTAATACTTGGAACTTTTCAGATATAAAGAGCAATAAATAATTGCTGTAAAGAAAGATTGGTGAAGATATTTAAAGAAATGTGAATTTATAATCTTTTTGTATAAAGGTGCTGCATAGACTAAGAAATGTCAAAGTCCTGTATTTCAGATAGTCTGCATTTTGCTATGATGCAAACGTGTAACAATGATACTGTATGTTGAGATATAGTGACAGTGTGGATTTATGGCAAATCAAGGAAGCTAGGGCGGACAGAAACAAGCCTGCAGTCCAGGCGCCCAGGCACTTAGTGTCTCTATCAGCTCAGATAAACTGCCCAGTCTTAGTCCCAGATTCCTAATCTTCAAAGTAGTAGTGTTGGTTTACATTTTATAACCAGAAACTCAGATTCAAAGAACTCATGGAAGATAATCTAGCCTTAACTCTGAGGCACTTAAAAATGTAATTTTGATATTTATAAGCTTTATTTTCACAGGCATTTTTTTTCTTTCAATCCTTTTGTAGGTCAGAATTTTCAACCTGTAATCCTCCTCATTCCTACCACTACACCATCCTGGTTTTCTGGCTAAAGTCAAACACTGTGGCAGTTTAATTATTGCTGTTGAGAGACTTTTTTCTGCCCTACCAAGGGCTAGAGCATGATCTCATGTTCTTTTCCTGGCTGGATGCAGTGATCTATCTAATGTGTCCTCTCTGTAAGGGGCTTTTCTATAACTCATTGTACAAATGGTGAACCTTTAATTTAGTCATTCATGTAAAATCTGTTATAAAGTTTCTCAATCACTGGAAGGCTCGTTGGTACAATTCCATGTTTAACTGAAGTCATCTGGTGTCTTTGCTCCTATTTACTGAAATGTTTTACTTCATTTCATAAAATAGTTGGCCTAGTTCCGCTGTCCTTCTGTATGGTAACTTCCAGCCCTCTCCATTTCTGACTATAGATGATTTTGTTGTGGAAAGGTCCTTCACGTAAAAACTCTTTGCTCACTTTGATTCAGATCTTCCATAAAAACTCTGGTCTATTTCCTTTGATTTGAACTTCTTGGTATGTTAATGGAACGTTGGCATATTGGTTAATCTTCCTTCAGAGAACTATTATGCACTTCCCGGAATACTTGCTCAGAAAGAATAACACTAAGCTACCAGGCAACTGCCTGCTAATGGGTAGAGACCAGTCAGAGCAGGCAGTGGATTCCGAGCTCTCAGGAAGTTGGAAAGCCACTGAAGAACTTTCCCCCTCAGAATCTCAACTTTCTTTCTGGGAGCCTGTTAGGCCTGGGTCCTAGGCTACTCAGCCAACTCTATTGTTTCCTCACATATGCCACACTCAAGTTTCATACCCCTTTTCTCGGAGAGGTCTTCTGCTAAAACTAGTGGCCCAGGTCCTTCCCTTTCAAAGAAAGACGTATTCCTGAGAGGGATCTATGTCCATGCTTCTCATCCTTGTTTTCACAACTCCTCTGCAGCTTTTCTGCACCTCAGCCCCACCCCCACTCCCCACCCCGGGAAGCAACTTTCTTTGCTTTCGCATTCCACCCCTCCGGACATGGAACATTTCAGAATCTGGTGGTGAGGCTGTGGGGGCAGCAGCGCAAAGCGGCGGGCGTCCAGCATTCCTGGTCTGCCCTCCACCTGTTGTTGTTCTGCTCCCAATCAACCTGCTCGCCAGGCTGGAGCCGGCGGCCATCTGGAAACGCTGCTCTGTTTATAAACTTGGCACAAAGCAGCACTCTGGTCCTGACCTCCCACACGAATCTGGAAACAATTAGGGCAGGATGATAGGCAGGCGGGGAACCGAGGAAGGCGTGGGGAAGGGAGGGGTCCTGTGGGGCTGGATGGGGTGGTGAGCAATGCCTGCGGGGGGCGGGGAGGAAGCACAAGCAGGGGGGCATCCACCTCCTCCTCCCCTCCTTTCACCCCCCTCCACCAGGGACCTGTGTTTCTAGTCCTGTCCTGTGTCTTTCACTTGTTACAGGAGCCTCTCAGTGTCCTGCTCCGTGACTACCTCTCTCGCGTGTCCTTAGCTCTTCCGTGTTCTTTTCATCCTCTGCTTCTTCCTTCCCTGATCTCCTCTCTGTAGCTCATTTCTTAGGTACTTGTTAGCCGGGACCGCACACACGGGGTCACGCGCCAAACCCAAGAGCATGCACTGTGCACGTAGTGCCCCCCCCCCCCCCGGAGTGGAAGGGCCCAGCCGTGTTTCCGCCTGAGGGTCCTTGGGAAGCCACAGATGGCCAAAATCAATCAGGGCCACATCCTGCCCCACAGTCTCCACGGGGAGGGGGTTCGGAGCTGCCTTCTTGGCTTCTGGAACGAAGTAGGATAACACAACAGGCCCAGGAGACAGAAGATGCCTTGGCTGCTCTTTACCGCCAACGGAGAAGGATCTGTGATGCAAACGCAGAAACAGTGTCTTTTCTGACCCCTGTAAGGAACGCAGTGGAGAATCGCAGGTCATTTTTGTTAGTTTAGAAATAAGTTCTTGAAAGTATCAGAAGTAACCAAAGGAAGTTTAAGGAATGTGCTATTTTGCTGGAGAAAGTCTAACAAAGACATACACAGCTATAGGGGACAGGTCTGTGAAAGAAACTTCTTAGAGTCCCACGCTAGGATGTGTGTGGAGGAACGCAAGGGCCTTTGGTTTTGCTGGCTGAGTCAGGCTCTGGGGGCCTGAGTATGAGCAAGATGAATGGATCTTTTCCTCCTAACTCATGAAACATTATCTTTCTCTTGTTTTCCCTGTAGTTTTGAAATGTGATTCCTAACTCGGAGTAGATGCTGTTTTCAAGCTCAGCTGGGTTTCTAACTCCTGAAATTTTAATCCGTGGGAGTTGCTGGCAAACCAATAATTGGCGCCAATTACCAGGCTTCTAGTTGGCCAAACAGCTCTGGAAAAGGAAAGTCAGCTGTGTGGTGGTCTTGGTCTTCTTGCTCTAAGGTAGCTCAGGCAGCTTTCGACTTACAGGTCCGTCTCTCCACCCCACCCCCAGCCTGGAACCTTCAAGCGCGTGGCATAAGTCTCTGGAAAATATTCCCTCGAACATTTTGTTATCAACCAACAAAATCCTACCACCCTTCCCACGCGCAGATTCACAGACTCGCAGGCCCCCTGCTCCTTCCTGCCTTATTCTCAGTATCGACTTCTCGTGCATTTTGTATGGTGCCTTCGTTCACCGTCTACTTGTGATTTGACTGATGAGTAAATTCAACCAAGCAATATTTAAGGCTGCAGAAATTACAATCTAAAGTGCTATGAAAAAATAAGGCAAAAGCTGCTGCGATGCTGTCTTCCACAGTCCAGTGTGGAAGAAGGGATTTAGGAGCTGCCTGTGTACCTCTGTCATCCCCAGTTGAGCGCAGGCAATGTGCAAAGTGTCTGCAGAAACATTCAGTCCAGTAAACAAACTGCTGACTCTTGGTCTTGCTGCAAATGCATCCATTGGAACTGCAATATAAAAAATGTTTACTTAACCTCTGTAAATGGGTCTTCTTTGTCTTTGTGAACTTGCTGGGGCAGCTAAGAACCCACATTCTTTCCACAGTTAATAAAAATTTTGTATTTTTCTCTGTATTCATAAATTTAATTATACTCAGACCCATTTAATCAATATCAATTTTCCTACTTGATCATTTTTTCCCTATTTTAATAGGTTAACAAAAACACAACCCTTCAACACTCAATTTAATCATAATCTCTACATTAAAAGACATAAACTGGAAATTCATTTTGCCACTTTTGTTCCCAAGAAATCAAATTTCAGATCTAGAGAGAATTGGAATGTAATGTAAATAACCTGGGCTACAATTCTTCCCAAGATAATAGATTATTACACTTTAAATGCCTACATTTGTTCAGCCTTATTAAAAAACAAAAACAGAATCAAAATAAAAACCACCAAAAAACAAGCCAGATCTAATTTATTTTATGCAAGACTTTTTGTAAATTCTTTAAACCACTTAGCAGTTACTTGGGATATGTTCATATTCTCAGAAAGTAGAAAAGGCAGCTCTGTGGGGACTGCTTCCTGAACTCACATCAAACAGTGATCAATAGTGCTCCTTTCTGCTCTGTGAACCCCTCCCAGAGTTTTTAGAAAAATTAATGATATTTCTATGAAGTGTTTTGTTTTTATCTGGAGAAATAATTGCAACTTTTCCCCATCCCGTTCTCCCTTGTCTCCAGGCATCCACCTTACAGAGAAGCCCTTGATCATCTAGCTAATTGCAAAAACATTTTGCATTTTGGTCTCCTCCATTTCCTGAATTTTTTCTAAACAATATCTTTTCAAATAGTGCTTTAAAATCATTTTTCTCTTTTGTTATTGACAATGCCATGACTCTCTCTTAATTCAAAATGTTTTAATCATTTTTCAAAGCTTTTCATTATTCTGTTTCTATATCTGTTGTCTTTAATGAACACTTCTAATTCCCTCTCTTTGGATAAACTCCCTCTTCTGTTCATACTGTATTGCCATCATTTGGATTTGCCCTGATTTGGTTCGTTCCCACCAAAAACTTAAAATTAAAAACAAAGCTAAAACAGAACCCAGATGTATCCTGGACAATTGTTTTTTATTTGAATGTTTCCTGAAACTTTATTTCTTCATAATGTCATTTTATAATAACATATCACTTGAATTTCTGTGCCAAGGAAGACTTTAAAAACTTGAGTGTCTCCACAGCTTTCTCATCTAGAAGGCAGCTAGTATTCAAAGCACTTGATGAATAGAAGAATAACCACATTTAATATAATTATTTTTTTTAATAACTTTTTTATTTCTGTTGAAGTTTTACAAAGCACATTCATTTTACATTCAACATTTCATACACATTTTGTTTTGTGACACTGACTACAATTTCCACAAAACTCTCTTCTCACTTCCTCCCTGTGGTTACCCTTTCCCTATGTCCTTCTTGCCTATGTATTCCTGTGTCCTTAGATTTTTCCCTGTGCCAAGGCTACCCTTCTGATCTCCCATGATGGATTGTTCTAAGGAGTGCGTCTCTCCTGTGTAGTTGTTCAGCTCGTACGTAGCCCTATCTATTGTTTGGCTGAGAGTTAAACCACAGGAGTGAGTTCAATTCTAAGACAGAAGGAAGACTAGAGGTTGTAGTTTTGAGGGTTTCACCAGTCTATCTGACCAGTAATCCTGTTGTTGTTTGCCGTCGAGTCGGCCCCGACTCATAGCGACCCCTCCTTGGGTTTCCGAGGCAGTATCATTACGGAAGTAGGATTGCCCAACCTTCCTTCCGAGGAGTGGCTAGTCTTTTAAAATTTTGTTCCACATTTATTTTCTCTCTACCCAAGAGCTCCCATTTTGATCCTTTTCCTAGTGGTTGGCTCTTTGGAAGGAAGGTTGGGCAATCTACTTCCATAGTGATACTGCCTCGGAAGAGGAGAGGAGAGGGCCCTGTGAGTCAGGTCCAACTCCACGGCACACAACACCACCACCACCACCAATAGTGGTTAGCAGTGGAAGTGGGTACCATGTAATTCTTCTGATCTCATGGACCATGACAGGCTGAGGTTGTCATAGTATATTATCGTTTAGACTAATTGTTTCCATGCATCCTTGATTTTCTTCAATCTTCATTGGTCTGCATGAGGAGAGACAACTTGTTATATCTTTTTAATGAGTTTTTCTCTTCTTAATCTAAAGAACAGACCCATAAATAGAAGCACCTTTGAAAGATTGCCTGTTTCCAAGGATGCTCACATGCATGGTGTGGATTACAAATCTAACCTCTTTTTCTTTTTTTTTTTTTACTTAACTCCCATTTACCACTGGAAAACAATTTTATTCCTGCCACAGTTTTGTGGAGGGGAAAAAGATCGATGACATTAGCAACCTCATAATGTGGCCCATGTGTGGATTCTATAGATTGTATAATTATTAGATTATTTAACTGAAGATTATGTTTAAAGCAAATATGCCATGAAGCCCTCTGTTTGTTAATTCTAATTACCATTCTCCCCCATTTCAGAGGAATGGTGACTTGCTCCAGGACCTCTCCTGAAGCAAGGCTCTCCTTAGATGCAGGTGTGGAGCCTGTAAGTGGCCCTGAGTGCATGATGCATTGATTATTCCCTGATATGATTATGATAATCATGATTATCTAGCCCACTCAAGGAGTACGCATGCATTTGCATGTGTTTGTAGTCATATTGAGTAATCCCAATACTGCTTATTTGAAGATGGTAAGGGCCTGACAGGCATCTAATTTCAGGGTCTATTTCTAGAGCATGATGTGAACCTGTTAGTGTTACCATGGTAAGTGCTCAGTAAACATGCATTGCAACAGTAGAGATATGCAGAAAATTCTAGAGTACTATGGTGTGATTATTTTTTTAATGTCTATATGTTCTTCCAGATAATAAACATCTTGTCTGCTTTGTTCAACATTACTTCCCTGCTCCTAGCACATTGCCTGAATAATAATAATAGGTATTCAGTAATTATTTGCTGATTAAATTAATGAATGTTAAGGCATATTTTCTGCTTTGAGAAGCTGTGGAGTATTTTTTCACAGAAAAAATACCAGGGCAAGCCCAGGGCCACTCTTAGGTACCACACAATCAATGTTCTTTCCATTTCCTACTCTCCTCACTAAGGAGGCTGTGCCATTTCAGCATGGTTATTATTGTTCTTATCATTAGAAGCAGTGTTAATTCTACTGCTAGTCTTGTAACAGGAGTAGGATCATTGTAATGGGGATATTTCCACATTTATTTCCATATAATACGCATCTCTTTTGCCCTACAGCCTCTATGACCATAAAAGGTAGTAGCTTTTGATGCTGCAGGGGAAGGCAGACACCTGTTACTACTAATTGATACAACCAACGAAAATTTGTTGCTAAATCTAAAGGAACTTTTTCAGTTTTTGTCAGAGATTAATAAAGGTTAACCTAAATCTGTTTCGTTTTCATTATTGGTTCATAGCTGGGCATGTTTCCTAGCCTCTGTTGGATGATGTGATTGAGTTCTGGCTAATAGAATATGGTCATAAATGATGTGTCATTTCTAGACCCTGCCCATAGACACCTCCCCTAGCAGTGCTTTAATCTAGAGAAGAGTAGAACCACAGCATGGAAGAGCATGGGTTCCAGAATGACTGTGTGGATGACTGCCACTTTCAAGAAATATTTACAAAGGATTTCGTATGAGGAATAATCAAACAGTTGTGTTATGTTATTGAGATTTTAGAGTTGTTATAGCAGCTAGAGTTATTTGTCTTAACCAATACTCCTCTCGTGCTTGACCTTTCTGTAGGTTGGATAGACTCTCCCTAATTTATGACATTCTGTAGTAGATTAAATAGTGTCCCACAAAAATGTCATGTCCACTTGGAAACTCAGCATGTGGCCTTAATTGGAAATAGAGTCTTTGCAAGATATCATTAGTTGAGGATCAAGATGAGATCATACTGGATTAAAGTAGGCTCTCAATCCAATGATTATGTCCTTAAAAAAGAAGAGAGGTCATAGAGACACATAGAGGGAAGAAGGGCATGTAAAGACAGGGACAGAGATTGGAGTGATGCAGGTATAAACCAAGGAATGTGAAGCATTCTGAGAACTACCTGAAGTTGGAAGATATAAGTAAGAATTCTTTCCTAGAGCTGTCAGAGGAAGCATGGCTCTGCTGGCACCTTAATTTTGGACTTATAGCCTTCAGAAAAGGAGTTCTGCTGGAGCAATAGTTAAAGCATTCCACTGCTAACCAAAAGGTCAGTGGTTTGAATGCACCCAGCTGCTCTGTGTGAGAAAGATGTGGGAGTCTGCTTTCATAGTGATCTACAGCCTTGGAAACCCTAGGGGACAATTCTACTCGTCCTATAGGGTTGTTCTGAGTTGGAAATGACTGGATGGCAGTGGCTTTTGGTTTAGCCTCCAGACCTGTGAGAGAACAAATTTCAGTCACCTGGTTTGTGACTATTATTTTTGATGGCCACAAGAAACCCATACACACTTACTCTCTTGGTCTCCTTGATACCATATTCTATGATTTTCCCACCTATATGTCAATGAGTGTCCATCATCTCTAAGACAAAGTCCAAAATTATTAGCATGCCTTTGTTTAGCTTTTGTTCAACGGTTTTCCTTACCTTGACACTATCACTCTTAATCCCATGCATGCACATAAACACATCATGTTCCCCTTCATGTTTCACATTTGTTGTTCTCTCTACTTTAAATACTCTCCCACTCTCTGACCTGTTTACTTTTGCCCCGACTTGAGATCTATCCTATTCTCAGCTCCAAGAATCAAGGGCCCTAAGGGAAGGAAAGAGCCTCCTGTGGGCTCTGAGTAAGTCCTGAATTATCCCAAATCATGGGATATGGTGTTGTAGCACTTTAGGGTCTCTGTTCACTGGTAGACTGCAAGTTCTGAACAGTTTTAACCTATTCACTTGGTCACTGTTTTATCCCAAATGCACAGAAGAGTTCTTGTTGTGCAGCTCTGCTAATAAACATTTGGTAAGGGTGTCAATGAGTTTTGTAGAAGTTTTGTAGAAGAAGAAGTGAGGAAACAGGAGTGCATAGAGTATAGAGATCAAATCCAAATTTTAACAACTGGCAATGAATGAGGAAATCAATCAGAAAAATGATGTTGCTTAAATTTCATAGAGATTGTTAGTACTCAGTTCCTTTGTCAAATACTATTTGCAGTTATAGAACAGACTTCTTTCAAAATGCATTTCCTTCTATTATAATTAGTGATGAAAACTGGGGAGGATTTATTTCACCTACTGTTGTTGTTGTTGTTATGTGCCGTCGAGTCGGCCCTGACTCATAGCGACCCCACCTTGGGTTGCCGAGGCAGTATCACTACGGAAGTAGGATTGCCCAACCTTCCTTCCGAGGAGTGGCTGGTGGGTTTGAACCGCCAGCCTTCTGGTTAGCAGTCAAGTGCTTTAGCCACTATGCTACCAGAGCTCCTTATTACAGTGTGGAAATTGATGTTGTTTTCTTTAGAACCTCAAGCACCCTCTCTATTAGTATTGCCAGATAAGAAATTGCATGAACTACCTATAGCATTGCTATGTATTAAAGCAAGCTCTCCGTTCTGTTACTTTTGTCCTTATAAGAGGAGAGGTCATAGAGACACATAGAAGGAGGAAAGGCATGTGAAGACAGGGGCAGAGTTTGGCATGATGCAGGTATAAACCAAGGAATGCCATGCATTCTGAGAGTTACCTGAAATAGGCACCTGAAGGATCTCATCTTGATCCTTAAAGGGGACATCAGGTGCGAAATGGTGTGTGTACATCACCTCTTCAGGATGGCCTGGGTTCTGGCTCTCATTGTATCTTTTGGTGCTTTTTAACTACAGGACTGACTGGGCCACCTGTAGTTCAGGTGGGCTGACCAGAGTCACATAGAGATTTGAATTTGATGTGGTATCAGAAAGTAGGTTTTTTTTTGTCTAAAAAAGGTTTTGTCCTGTGATCAGGACTTTGATGAAGAATTTGTGTTCTGTAAAAATGATAAACAAGGGTGAGGGTGCTGGTATGGCTTTGAGGCTGCATCTGGAAGAAATGGACTAAAGGATGCTTGGCACACACACTTAGGATTTAGCTCTACCAGTTTGCTGTGTCTTCATTGGCAATTTGCTCCCAGGCTAGCATTGTTTGTGGCTTTCCTCCCTGTCTCCCACCTTCCCCGGTTTCTGACCCCAGATGAGTGTGCAGGGGTCACAGAAAGGGTTTGAGTGAGTCCTGCTCCTGTCTCACCATAGCTGGTAAGTAAAGTAGCTAATATGACCCATTGAGGACTTAGGATGTTTCAAATTCTTTATCCAAATTAAGTTGTGTCTTCCATGGGTACCAGAGGAGGAGCCTATCTTTACTCTCAGCTTAAATGTAAGGAACAAGTCCACATGGGCTCCAAAGGCTCTTGCCCACACCACAGATATCTTGCCACTGCATGGACAGGCCTATGGTTGAGGTGCTGACACTGGGACTCCTCTATGGCCTGGGCTCCTTCCAGGCACACAGGGCCCGTTTGGAACAAAACCTCCTTAAAATTCTTTTTCCCGATCTCTTCACCAGATATTCTCTCCCACTCCCTGACTACTTGTGCTTAGTTAATAAAACATATTTCTTATACCCTGAATGAGTTTAAATATATAAGGAAGGATGGTGACATGATTACATTTGGAGTAAAGGAAACATCCTTGTCAAAACCATGAAACATTTGGGTTTGTATCTAGCAGACAGATTTGTAAATCCTAAAATCTTCACCATTCATTTTTGGGTTAATTTGTATGTGACCTTTCCAGGCAGAAGAGGATGAAGTGAGTGTGGGCAGGAAGAAGCTCTCCCAACTGTGTTCACAACACACGACTCTCTCATAATTTGAACCTTCCTAACACACTGGCAGGCAACACTCACCCTCATGCAGTCTGTGAGAGTCAGCTTAGACCCTGAAGAATTTTTCTCTATCTTTCAGCATCATAACAAGAGGCAAAGACCCAGAGCTGTCAAGCTGAGGGAAGCATTCTGGAAGAGGCTTATGAGGTGATGTATTTGAGGTGCCACAGAGGAAGCAGTGCAACACACTTCCAGGGATTCTGGGTTTCCTTAGTTTGCATAGATGAATTGACACACTGGACTGACACACAGATACCTGCAGTGTTTCCTGCCCTTGACACAGTCTTTAGGACCTCTGTACTCTCCATTTGCCATGCTCTGACACCTCATGTGTACAGGGGCCCAAGAGAGTGCTGCTCTTGTTGTGTGCAGCCTGGAGGGTCCCTGAGACTCTGTGTTCAGTGTTGGTGCACCACTGAGTCTTGGTATACCACCACTACACAGCCAGGAAGATTTGTCTAGGAGGCCTAGGACCAATTGTGGCTGAAGGTTTAAAAATATTTGCCCACTAACCAGTGGCATCACTAGGGAGGTGGGGTAAGGTGCAGACTGTAGTGGGTGACATCAAAATGACTGTTTCTAAAATTTTTGTGCAGTGTTTCAATAGGAACTTATTATTAGTTTTAATATATAGCATAAATAAACTGTCAAACATAAGTAAAAATACACAAACAGCAGAAGATAAACTAAATGACTGGGTCTTTCCAAAAATTAAATTCTTAGGCACATCAAAAGACTTATCCAAAAGAGTAAAAAGAGAACTTACAGATTGGGAAAAACTATTCAGCAAAGGCTTACCTGATAAGGGACTAATAATATCTTACATCTATAGAAAACTCCAACTCCCACCATCAAAAAGACTAAAAATCCAACTGAAAAATGGGCAGAAGACATGAACAGACACTTCACCAAAAAAGATATTCAGATGGCCAACAAACACATGAAGAAATGCTTGTGATCATTACCATTTGTTGTTAGGTGCCATTGAGCCATCTCTGACTCATAGTGACCCTATGTACAATAGAATGAAACAATGCCTGATCCTGTGCCAGCCTCACAGTCCTTGCTATACCTGATCCCACAGTTTCAGCCACTGTGTCAATCCATCTTGTTGAGGCCTTCCTCTTTTTTGCTGACCCTCCACTTTACCAGCATAATATCCTTCTCCAGGGAATAGTCCCTTCTGACAACATGATCAAAATAAGTGAGATGAAGTCCAGCCATTCTCACTTCCAAGGAGCAATCTGGCTGCACTTCTTCCAGGACAGATTTGTTTGTTCTTCTGGCACTCCATGGTATTTTCAGTATTGTTCTCCAACAGTACAACTCACAAGCATCAACTCTTCTTCAGTTTTCCTTACTTATTGTCCAGCTTTCACATGTATATTAGGTGAATGAAAATACCATGGCTTGGATTAGGTGCACTTTAGTCTACAAAAAGACATCTTTTCTCTTGAGCACTTTAAAGAGTCTTTAGAGAGATGCAAATCAAAACTACAGTGAGATAGACTTCCGACAAGATGGTGGAATAAGCAGAAAAGCTACACAGACCATCTGCAACAAAGAAATGAGAAACCAGTTGAAACAGATCAGATAATAATCCTGGAAACTTGAGCTTTGAAGGGAAGAATACAGATATGGATTAAATACCAACTAGTAGAAGAACCTGAATGAAAACAGTGAGTAAAAAGAAAAATGGAGCTATAGACTGTCAGCTGTCCTGAGGCATGGCAAATTTGAATATTTACAAGTGGCGTCCTGATCCATGCAGCAACCTAAGAATCAGCTCTGTTTACCAAAGACTTCATGGGCAACTGCTTTGGTGGCTGAAAATTAGAAAGGAAAACTGTTAAGAAGGGGACAAACACCTGTGGATTGCCGGTTGTCCTGAGAGCACAGCCATTTTGGATATTTGCAAGCAGTGTTCTGAACCAGACAGCAACCTAAGAATAGGCTCCTCTTGCAGAGGACACCATGGGCAACCACACAGGAGACTGATGACTAGAAAGTTGTGATATTCCTCTTGCTATACTTACACCCCACATCCTGCTGTTGAACAGAGGTGTGGCAATCGTCTGTCTCCACCCACCTTCAGGAATGGCAGAAATTCCATCCCAGTCTATGTGCTCTGACGGAGTCTGAGTGCTCTTCCCTGTCTCCCTGTTTGTTTGTTAAGTTATTCTTTTATTCTTTCTCCTTTCTTCCTTTTTTTTTCTCTTTCCCTTCCTTGGTTCTTTTTTTTTTTTTTTTT
>NW_006922177.1:943578-950149 GCF_000298275.1 Orycteropus afer afer
GCAATTGCTCCTGTTTGTTTATGCAGTTTGTTCTTTTTGTTCTCTTGTTTTTGTTTCTTTTGGTGGTATTTTTATTTTTTATTTTATTTTGCCTAACTGAGTGGGAGACTGTAAACGTTCCTACAGAACCCAAACATATCCATACCTCCTGTAGTTTCACCCACTTAGTGAGAGCCCTCACTTGATTCTGCACCAACAAACCAATGATAGACAGCAGTCAATACCATCCCAACTCACCATCAACTGCTTTTCATGAACAGGTAGCAGAGATCTGTGCACACAGTCTCATTATATAATCATTAAATAATCAATTGAACAAGAGGACATAACCATAATAAATATCTACACACCCAAAGAAATACATAAATAATACAGTCCCAAAACACATAAATAATACTTTAACAGAATTGAAAAGACAAATAGTTGACTCCACAGTCATATTGGGAGACTTTAATATACCACTTTCAATAAGAGATAGAATAATTGTAAAGTAACTCAACAAAGATGTAGAAGAACTAAACAATACCATCAACTAACTTGACCTTATAGACATATACAAAGTGCTTCACCCCAAAACAGCACAATATACATTCATTTCCAGAGCACATGAGCATTATCCAGGATAGACCATATGTTAGGTCACCATGCAAACGTCAATGAAAAAAAAAAAATTAAATACTGAATACTACCTTTTCAGATCACAATGCTTTAAAATTAGAAACCAACAATAGGAAGACCAATAAAAAAAAAGAACAAACACATGGAAACTGAATAACACTGTCCTTAAAAACTACTGGGTAATAAACCAAAAAACAAACTCACTACCATTGTGTTGTTTTCTGACTCACAGTGACCCCTCCTTGGTTTTTGAGGCAGCATCACTATGGAAGTAGATTGCCCAATCTTCCTTCTGAGGAGTGTCTGGTGGCTTTGAACCACCTTCTGGTTAGCAATGAAATGGCTTATGCACTACATGACCACAGTTTCCACTGGGTAATAGCAGAAATTAAAAATGAAATTTAAAAAATTCCTTGAATCAAACGAGAATGAAAACATGACACACCAAAATTTTGGGGACACAGGAAAAGCAGTGATCAGAGGGCAATCTACAGCAATAATTATACACAGCAAGTAAAAAATAAAGAATCAAAATCAATACCTTAACCTAACATCTCCACAATTAGAAAAAGAGTGGCAGAAAAAGCCTACAGTCACTAAAAGAAAAGAAATAATAAAGATTTGAGCAGAAATAAATGAAACAGAAAATAGAGGTATAATAGAAAAAGCCAACAAGACTAGAAATTGGTTCTTGGAAAAGATTAATAAAATTGACAAAGCACTGGCAAATTTAACAAAGGAAAAGAAAGGGAAGATACAAAAAACATGAATAAGGAATGAAACGGGTACTGTCACAACAGGACCAACTGAAATAAAAAGGATAACGTTAGGATACTATGAAGAACTGTACTGCAACAAATTTGAAAATCTAGAAAAAAATGGATGAATTTCTAGAAACACATTTACCTAAATTAACACAGACTGAGGTAGAAAATTTCAACAAAGCCATAATAAAAGAACAAATTGAACAAGTCATAAAAAAAATTACCAAAAAAAAGTCCTGGCCCAGATTATTTCACTGGAGCACTTGACCAATCATTCAGAGAACAGATGACACCAATCCTCCTCAAGCTATTCCAGAACACAGAAAATGATGGAATCCTCCCAACTTCCTTTTATGAAGCAAGCATAACCTTGATACCCAAACCAGGCAATGACATCACGAGAAAGGAAAACTGCAGACCAACATCCCTCATGAATATAGATAGAGGTAGAAATTTTCAACAAAATCCTAGCCAATAGACTATAGCAACTTATCAACAAATAATAATATATCATGACCAAGTGGGATTCATACTAGATATTAAAAAATGGTTCAACATTAGAAAAACAATCAATGTAATCCATCACATAAGTAAAATAAAGAAAAAAAAATCATATTATTATATCAATCAATGCAGGGGAGGGATTTGATGAAATCCAACACTCATTCCTGATAAAAGCTCTCAGAAAATTAGGAATAGAAGGGAAATTCTCAACATAATAAAGGGCATATATGCAAAACCAACAGCTAACATTATTCTCAATGGAGAGAGACTGAAATCATTCTCCTTGCTAACAGGAGCCGGATAAGGATGCTTTTTAATACCACTTCTATTCAACATTGTATTGGAAGTCCGAGCCAGGGCAATAAGGCAAGAAAGGGAAATGAAAGGCATCCAAATTGGTAAGGAAGAAGTCAAACTATCCCTATTTGCAGATGATATGATCCTATATATAGAAAACCCAAAAAACTCAGCAAGAAAAGTACTGGAACTTATTGAAAGATTTAGCATAATGGCAGGATACAAGATCAACATCCAAAAATCAGTTGGATTCCTCTACACCAGCAAAGAGATTACTGACAAGGAAATAAGGAAGTCAATAATACTTACAGTAGCTACCAAAAAGAAAAAAAAAAAAAACTTGGGAATAAATATTACCAGAAACACAAAACATCTATACAAAGAAAACTACAAAACACTACTTCAAGAAGCCATAAGAGATCTATATAAATGGAAGAACATACCATGTTCATGGATAGGAAGATTGAACATTGTGAAAATGTCAATACTACCTGTGGTAGTTAAGTTGTGTGTCAACTTGGCTGGGCCTAGTTTTTAGTAGCTGGGCAGCTGGATGTTGTTATTCCCATGATGATACTGGTAATTAACTCCATGGTGGAATCTGCAGTGAACAGCTGAGTAGTTGCCTTAAGGATGTGGTTCACTTCCAGTATATAAGGAGAAATGTTGAGAAAGATCTCTGCAGATTTTTGGCATGCTTGGATCCTGCATTTGGCCAAGTCATCATTGAATGGCCTGCCATGTTGTCTGCAAATATTGGGACTACCTCTGGACTTGAACTACTGGCCTGTCATCTTGTTTGATAATCTTGGGGCTGTGCCATTTTATTCGACAAACCTTGGATTTGTCAGCCTCAGCAATCAGCAGCTGCCTGAGTGAAGAGATGTCCCCAGCTCTAGTGAGCTGGGAGCAAGAGTCAGAGGAAGCCCAAGGTCGAGGGCCCTTCACCCAGCCCCTAGACCTGGCACTTTGAACTCAGATTTCTAGCCTCCTAAACAGTAAGAGAATAACTCCCTGTTTGTTAATACCACCCATTTGTGGTATTATCTGTTAGAGAAGTATGAAGTAACCAAAACAGTACCTAAACCAATCTATACATTCAATGAAATCCTTATCCAGATTCCATCAACAATCTTTGTTGTTTTTGTTATGTGCTGTCAAGTCGGACCTGACTCATAGGAACCCCTCCTTGGGTTTCCGGGGCAGTATCACTATGGAAGTAGATTGCTCAACCTTCCTTCCGAGTGGCTGGTGGGTTTGAAATGCCAGCCTTCTGTTTAGCAGTCAAGTGCCTTAGGCTCAACATTCTTTAAGGGCATGGAAAAACCAATCACTAATTTTATATGGAAATGAAACAGACCTCAGATAAGCAAAACTATTGAAGGAGAAGAACAAAGTGGGTGATCTCACACTACCAGATCTCAAAACCTATTATACAGCAACAGTAGTCAGAATAGCATAGTATTGGTACAATGACAGACACATAAACCAGGGGAACAAAATTGAGAACCCATCTATTTTCAGCTGATCTTTGATGAAGAATTGAAATCCATTAAATGGGGAAGACATAGTCTCTTTAATGAATGATGCTGTCAAAACTAAATATCCATTTGCAGAAAAATGAAACAAGGTCTTTACCTCACACCACACATAAAAGCAAACTCCAGATGGATCAAAGACTTAAATGTAACATCTAAAACCATAAAATTCATGAAAGAAAAAATAGGGGCAAATTTAGAGGCCCTAATTTATGGCATAAATAGACTATAAAGTATAACCCAAAATGCACAAACAGCAGAAGATAAACTAGGTGACTGAGACCTTCTAAAGATTAAATTCTTATGTGCATCAAAAGACTTCTCCAAAAGAGTAAAAAGAGAACCTACAGATTGGAAAAAAAAAAATATTCGGTAATGACATAACAGATAAGGGACTTATCTCCAAAATTTATAGACAGTGAAATGCTTGCGATCATTAACCATTAGAGAGATGAAAATCAAAATGACAATGAGACACCATCTTACTGCAGGACTAATAGCAAAGTTCAACAAAACAGAAATAACAAATGCTGGCAAGTATGTGGAGAAATTGGGACTCTCATACACGCTGGTGGGACTGTAAAAGGATAAAACCACTGTGGAAGTTAATATTGCAATTCCTTCAAAAGTTGGAACTAGACAAGAACCCAGCACTGGAGCCAAGTGTGGGCAGGCAGGAGCACGGGATAAAGCTGCAGAGGTCAAGGGGCAGCTGCTATTGAAAAGCATCAAAGGAGCAGCCCACATTATTGACAGACAGTTTAAGTTACCTAAGTGTAAGTAGCAACTGTGGTCTTAAAAGCTTGCAAGTGGGAGAGAGATTCCAAGATGGCAGAATAGGCAGAAAGACTGCACAGACCCTCTTCAACAAAGAAAAGTGGAACCAACTAACACAGACACAGAAGATAATCCTGGACCCCTAAGCCTTGAAGGGAAGGATATAGAAGTGGACTAAACCCCAACTAGCTGAAGAATTTGCATGAAAATACCAAAAAAGGAGACATAAGGAGCTGTGGTCTGGCAGTGATCCTGTGCGATCCTGATGGCACGGCACAACAGCTTGGAGAGTGCCGAGTGGTGGTAGAACCTAAGAATTAACCTAAAAATCAGCCCTGCTAGGCAGGGACTGCCTGGAGGACTGCTCTGGTGGCTGGGGAATAAAAGGCAAAGCAGCAGCGAGAGGAAGGTGGGCTGAGCTGTGGACTTTTGCCTGTCTGGAGGACACAGCCATTTTGAATGTTTATAAGTGGCTTGACCATTTTGGATATTTAAAGAAACAGTGCTGTCCCAGATTCCAGGGGCTTAAGAACAGGTTCTGCTTGCCAGTAACCCCAAGGACACTCCAGACCTGCATGACTGAAAAGGTCCAACACTCCCCTTATTACTCTTATACCCCCACACTCCCACCCACTTTCTGGGCCCACGGGAACTTCATTCCAGTCTGTGTGCTTGGACGGAGCTTGGGTGCCCTGCCCTGTCGTCCCCTGATATTTTTCTTTTTCTTTTCTTTCTTTTTTTTTTTCTCTTTCTTTTTTCTGGTGTTTAGTTTGCCTGTATTTGTCGTTTTAACACTACTATTATTATTAATACTTTTGTCGTTTCTACTATTATTCTTTATTCTTCCCCTCCCAGGTCCCAGTTTTCAGCTTTTCCTCATTTCCCTGTTCCTGGTTGCAAAAAAAAAAAACAAAAAAAATTTAAATTAATTTTTTCCCTTTTTCTTCATGGTTAATCCCATTACTTGTTTTTCTTTTTGCATTTTTCCCATTTTTTTTTCTTCATTATTCTCCTTCTCTACCTTTTTTCTCTTAGTGCCCTATCCCCAGGAATTGCAGGTTTTCTTTTTGTATTTTTCTTTCTTCTTCTTCTTCTTTTTTTCTTTTTTAGTTACTGTTCTTGTGTGATTACATGGTGTATTTTTGTCTGAGTGGTATACAGCAACAGTCTCCATAAGACACAACCACATCCATACCTCCTGCATATTCACTTACTGAGTGAGAGCCACCATTTCCTTCTCCACCAACGTGCCAATGATAAAAAACCACCAAGAAGAGCCTGAATCACCCTTGGCTGCTCTTCACAAACAGTTAATAGAGATCTAAATACAACAATGCCATGATGTCTTGGAGAAAACAGACCATCAAAGTCCACACAAAGAAGCAAAATAGTGGTAGAAACAAGGGAGAAGGATACAGACCCAGAACAGATGCCTGAGGAAGAAGCAGCATTGGAACACTCTGATAAGGAATTCAAAAGGATTATATTTAGGTATCTTCAAAGGATTGAGAGACAGAACAAAGAAAACAAAGAAAAAAAAAAAAAAAAAAAAAAAAAAAAAAAAAAAGAAAAGAAAAGAAACCTAGAAGAATTTTGGAAGAAAATACAAGAACAAAATGACAAAATAAATGAAAAATTAGAAATGATTCTAAATATACAGATGAAATCCAGAAGATTAATACTAAATTCTCAGAAATAGGAAACATATTGGAAGGGCAAAGGAGGAAAATTGATGCAATGGAAGACAGAATTAATGAGATTGAAGACAAATACCTGAATACTTATCTGGAGAGGGATCAATCAGAAAAAAATCAAAACAAAATGAAGAAAGCCTAAGGATCATGTGGGATACAAGCAGAAAGAATAACCTACATGTCATTGGAATTCCAGAACAGGAAGAGAAAAATAAAACCACTTAGAAAATTGTCCAAGATTTGTTGGAGGAGAACTTCCCTGAAATGATGAAAGATGAGAATATAGCCATTCAGGAAGTTCAATGAGCCCCAAACAAGATAGACCCCAAAAGAAAATCACCAAGACATATCATCATGAAACTCATCAAAACGAAAGACA
>NW_006922177.1:953137-961999 GCF_000298275.1 Orycteropus afer afer
GCCAACAAACATATGAAGAAATGCTCACGATCATTAGCTATTAGAGAGATACAAATCAAAACAACAATGAGGTACCATCTTGCTCCAGCACTAGTAGGAAAGTTCAACGAGACAGAAAATAAATGCTGTCGAGGAAGTGGAGTGAATGGGACTCTCATACACTGCTGGAGAGACTGTAAAATGGTACAACCATGGTGGAAAGCACTATGGTGATTCCTTCAAAAGTTGGAATTAGAAATACCATTTGACCCAGCCATTCCATTATTGGTATAAATCCTAAAGAAGTGAGAGCCATGACGAGAAGACATATGCACACCCATATTCATCACAGCACTATTTACAATAGCCAAAAGATGGAAACAACCTAGGTGTCCATCAACTGAGGAATAAATAACCAAACTATGGTACATACACACAATGGAATACTATGTGACACTAAAGAATAATGTACAATCTTCAAAACACCACATTACATGCATGAACTTGGAGGACATTATGCTGAGTGAAATAAGTCAGTCACAAAGGACAAATATTGTATTAGTCCATTTTTGTAAAAGTCAAGGAAAACTTTATCTATGGAAGGAAATGTTCTTTGTTGGTTACCAGGGGTGGGAGGGAACACTGTCAGATAGATAGAGATAAGTATTGATTTGGGTGAATAGAATGGCAATGTACCAAATGTGAGAGATCCATACGTTGGCACTGAGGAAGAGAAAAACATAGAGAGGTACATGGGAGGTACAGACAACAAAGATGAACCCTTTTGCACATATAGTACTGTGTTCTCAGTGAAGGCAAACATAGCTATATGGGTGGATAGATGGGTGGCTGGCTGAATTATTAGGTATGTCTATGAAGCAGGGAGTGTACCCAAGAACATGTATAGGGTTGGCAGACAATGGTCCTATAAGTTTATGTGTATGATCTGAATTCCCAGGTGTATAGTAGAGCTTACAAGGGGCAAAGTTGTGGTCACTGTTTGGTCACAGCCAGCTACCCAAAGGGATCGAGTAGTTGAACCTGTGGACTCGGGACCATAGTCACGGGGGACATCAAGCTCAATTGGCATAACATACTACACAAAACATTGTTCCACCTCCTACTTTGGTGAGTAGCGACTGGGTTCTTAAAAGCTTGCAAGCTGCCATCTAGATGCAAAAACGGGTCTCTCCTCGTCCAGAATAAAGAAGAATAAAGAAAACCAAAAATTCATGGAAGAAATTAATCCTAGTCACTGGTACACCATCCGATCTGCAGCCTATATGAGTGAGACCAGAAGAAGTAGATAGTGCTCAGCTACTACTGTCAACCACTTGAAAGAGGATCTATGTAGGAGAACCTGGATGGAGAGGGAGAACAATGTGGAACAAAACTCAAAATCATTTGGAGAAAAAAAAGGGGGGGGGACCAGGATGGCTGGTCTGATGGAACTTGGTGGAACTCCTGAGACTATGGCCCCTAGCTTCCCTACAGGTGTGGAATTGAACCCACACCTGTGGCTTCCAGCCAAACAATAGATAGGCATATGTGTTGAACATTTACCTGAGGTAGATACACTCCTTGGAGAGAACAATCATAGGAGAAATAAGGGCTGCTTATGCACAGGGAGACAGCTCAGGGGGTAGGAGTGCATGGAGGGTGGACACATGGAAGAGGTAACTATTGGGAGGAAGTAGGAGGGGAGCTGTTGCTTTGTGGTAAATTGTGGTCACTGTCATGAGACAAAGTGTATGTGAACTGCTGTAGGGAAAGTGAATTTGCTCTGTAAATTTTCACTCAAATAACAAAAGAAAAAAAAATGGAACTAGAACTACCATTTGATCCAGCAATCCTATTTCTAGGTATATATACTAAATATGTTAGAGGTAGGACATAAATAGATATATGCACACCCGTGTTCATCACAGCACTGTTCACAATAGCAAAGAGATGGAAATACCCTAAGTACTTATCAACAGAGGGATGGGTAACCAAACTGTGGTACATACAGATCAAATACTATGGAACAGTAAGGAATAATGTAAAATCTGAGACACACTGCATAATGTGGATGAACTTGGAGGACATTATGCTCAGTGAAATAAGTCAATCAAAGAAGGACAAATATTGTATTAGTCCACGATGGTAAAAAGTCAAGGAACTGTTTACACATGGAAGGGAACTTTTTTTTTTGTTGGTTACAGGGATGGGAGGGGATGAGAAAGAAAAATTGCTAGATATGTAAGAGACATGTATTTATTTTGGTTAAGGGAAAGGCAATAAAGCAAAAGTGAATTACCACCATATTAACACTAAGGAAAAGGAAGACATGGACAGGTTCACAAGAGGTAATGACAACAAAGGTAAACACTTTGACTGTACTATCAGTAATAATAAAAATTAATCTATGTGTGGATACATAGGTACACAGGCTACATGATCAGGTACATCCAGGCAAAAGGGAATATACCCAGGACTCTACGTAAGTTTGGCACAAGATATTAAAAACAATTAATTCCTATAGTTAGTTATAACAACAGAAACATGTTTTGTAAGCCCAGCTTACATGTAGCAATATACCTACAAGGCTAAAACTCTATGCTAATTTACTTTTTGAATATTCTAACGTATTCCGGTCAGATCTGTCATTACTACCCAGTTACAATGATGCTTTGAGTCATGTGGTTATATCTGTATGTTGCTGTTGTTTTCATTGCTGGCAGTGTTTTTATAGCAGCTGATTTTGTCTAATTTTCTGATATTTTAAGTACAATACACTGGAGATCACATGATAGAATTTTTCGAGAACAATGACTGATTCATTGCAAATACATTTTTTTCAATGATGTAAATGATAACTATATACATAGACCTCTTTAGATTGAAGATACAGAATCAAATCAGTTACATCTGTGAAAGAGATGGTGGAGAAGCTCAATATCATCAGTTAGAAAAAACCCAGGGGTTGACTGTGGAACAGACCAACAGAGTTGGTAATGAAGTTGAAGAAAATTACATGTACACAAGAGCCAAAATACAACCTTGAAATAACCCACCTAAATTTAGAAATTTGATGCATTGAACACCAATGAATGAAGACCAGATGAGTTGTGGGATGACATCAAGGATATCCTGCATGAAGAAAGCAAAATGTCCTTAAAAGGACAGGAAAAAAAAAGATCAATATAAATGTCTGGACATTGCCCTTGAACATAGAATATCTAAAGTGAATTGAAGAAATGATGAAGCAAAAGGGTTGAACAGAAGATTTCAAAGGGCAGTTCAAGAAGACAAAGTAAATTATTATAATGACATGTGCAAAGACCTGAAGTTAGAAAATCAAAAGAGAGAAACACACTCAGAATTTCTCAAGCTGAAAGAGTTGAAGAAAAAATTAAGTCTTGAGTTGCAATACTGAAAGATTCTGTGGGTAAAATATCAAATGATGCAGGAAGCGTCAAAACAAGATGGAACAAAATCACTATACCAGAAAAGAATTGGTCAACGTTCTACCAGTTCAGGAGGTAGCATATGATCAAGAACACAAGTTATTGAAGGAAGAAGTCCAAGCTGCACTGAAGGCATTGGTGAAAAACAAAGCTCTAGGAATTGACAGAATACCTATTGAGATGTTTCAAAAAACCAATGCAATGCTCCAAGTGCTCCCTCATTTATGCCAAGAAATTTGGAAGACAGCTACTTGGCCAACCAACTGGAAGAGATCCATATTTGTGCTCATTCCAAAGAAAAGTGATACAACAGAAGGTGGAAGTTATCAAACAATACTGTTATCTCTGGGAGTTTCCATCTTTGGTCCTTGTTTCCCTCTGCAAAAGAATTTACTCAGAAAACAAAAGTTAAGCAATTTAAGCAAAGCAAAGTTTATTGATATGTTCTCATAGACAAGAATGGGCATCCACTACAAGTGGTAGGGAGCCCTGGGAAGTTTAATATCTCTCTTTTTATTCCATTTTGCTTCCTGGTGTTGTTCTGAGCCTTCCCCTTGTGTCTCTTTTTGAGGTGGGAAGTTTAGCTGCCCATAATGCACTCAGTCTGCCCACTGGTGTGTGTGTGTTAAAACCACAATGCTAATTCATTATAATGATATTATAATGTATCTTAAGGTTAACAGAGAGTGTGCTTTTTCTAGTGCATATGTGTTGTGGCTTGGAATTCCCATTATCTCTGGTGGCTTAGCCTGTGGTTAGCTTCTCTGGCTGCAATTGGTTAGGACCCTTGGTTAGGACTCTTTTCTCTGCACCTGCTATGCACCTATGGCTGTTTCCATTGCGCGTGCTCTTCCTGCATGACTAAGTACCTAACAATATCATTAATATCATTATTGTTGTTGTTATGTGCCTTTGAGTTGGACCCAACTCATAGTGACCCCTCCTTGGGTTTCCGAGGCAGTATCACTGCAGAAGGAGACTGCCCCATCTTCCTTCTGAGGAGTGGCTGGTGGGTTTGAACCACCAGCCTTCTGGTTAGTAGTCAAAAAAAAAAAAAAAAAAAAAAAAAAAAAAACTCACTGCCATAGAGTAGGATCCAATTCAGGGTTTCCAAGGTAGTATCACTATGGAAATAGATTGCCCAATCTTCCTATGAGGAGTGGGTGATGGGTTTGAACCACCAGCATTCTGGTTAGCAGGCAAATGCCTGAGACACTACGCCACCAGAGCTCCCAAGGGAGGATACTGCAGGGTTTAAAATAGTTTAAAATGGTCAGGAACTCAGACGACCTATTACACTGGGAAAATCTGTTGCAAGGCACCCTAAGGCTTATTGGTCCAGTTGTGAGGATTTTCATTTTCTTTTTGTTGAAGTGTAATACATACTGCAGACTGTAGTCTTTAATCTTCCTCAGTAAGTGCTTCATGTTATCTTCACTTTTAATAAGCAAGGTTGTGTCATTTGGTATTGAAGGCTGTTAATTAGTCTTCCTCCAATCACAATGCCTTGTTCTTCTTCATATGGTCCAATTTCTCAGACAAGTTGCTCAGCATACAGATTGAATAAGTGTGATAAAGGATGCAACCCTGACACACTCCCTTCCTGATATTAAACCAAACAGTATCCCCTTGTTCTGTTCAAACAACAGCCTCCTGGTCTATGTACAGGTTCTTCATGAGCATAATTAAATGTTCTGGAATTCTCATTCTTCTCAATGTTACCCATAATTTATTGTGATCCACACAATCAAATGCTTTTATATAGTCAATAAAACACAGGTAAACATCTTTCTAGTATTCTTTGCTTTCAGCCAAGATCCATCTGATATCGACAATGATATACCTTGTTCCACATCCTCTTCTGAATCCAGCTTGTATCTCTGGAAGTTTCTTATCCTCCAGATTTCTTGGCAGCGATGAGTAAGTGCCTGCAGCATGGCATCCATTTGTTGAAACATCTCAATGGGTGTTCCGTCAATTCCTGGAGCCTTGCTTTTCACCAATTCCTTCAATGAAGATTTGACTTCTTCCTTCAGTACCATTGGTTGTTGATCGTATGCCACTTCCTGAAATAGATGAACATTGTCCAATTGTTATTGATACAGTAACTCTGTATTCCTTTCATCTTCTTTGACATTCCCTGTATCATTCAATATTTTACCCATAGAGTTCTTCAATATTGCATCTCAAGGCTTGAATTTTTTCTTCAGTACTTTCAGCTTGAGAAATGCCAAATGTGTTCTTCCCTTTTGGTTTTCTAACACTAGGTCTTTGCATATTTCATTATAACAAATGACTTTGTCTTCTTGAACTGGTCTTTGAAATCTTTTGTTCAGCTCTTTTGTCTTGTCATTTCTTCCGTTTGCTTTAGCTAATCTTTATTAAAGAACAATTTTCAGAGTCTGTTCTGACATCCATCTTGGTCTTTTCTTCCTTTCCTATCTTTTTAATGACCTTTTGGTTTCTTTATGGATGGTATGTTCTTGCTGTAATCCAATAGTTATCTGGTTTTTGGTCACTGGTGTTCAATGCATCAACTCTATTCTTTAGGTGGTCTCTGAATTCAGGTGGGATGTAATCAAGGTTGTATTTTGGCTCTCATGGACTTGGTTTAATTGTCTACAGGTTCAACATCAACATCTGTGCTATTAGATGTTTTGAAAATTCATCATTATTCTTTAATTTTGCATAATATCACACTGAGTGTATGTACCATGGTTTCTTTATCCATTCATTTGTTGATCAGCACTTAAGTTGCTTCTATCTTTTTGTTATTGTGAATAATGCTGCATTGAACATGGATGTGCATACATTTGGTCTTGTCACAGCTCTTATTTCTCTAGGATATATACCTTCTACTAGGATTACAGAATCATATGTTATTTCTATTTTAAGCTTTTAAGGAAGCACCATACCATTTTCCACCAATTTACAATTTACAATCCTGCCAGCAGTGTATGAGTATTCCAGTTTCTCCACACCCTCACCTTGTTTTCTGTTTTTTTTTTTTTTTTTAACTTTACAATTAATTCTTGAGCCAGATGATATCTCATTTTTTGTTTTGATTTGCATCTCTCTAATGGCTAATGATTTATGCTTCATGTGTTTGTTGGCTACCTGAATACTTCTTTGGTGAAGTGTCTGTTCATGTCCTCTGCCCATTTTTAAGTTGTATTGTTTGTCTTGTTGAGATACTGACGTTTTCTATACATTTTGCAGATTAGTCCCTTGTCTGATATTTCATTGTTAAAATTTTTTCCTTGTCTGTAAGTTCTCTTTTTAATCTTTTGGTGAAGTCTTTTGATGTTCATAAATGTTTAAATTTTAGGAAGTCCCAGTCATCTAGTTTATATTCTACTGTATCTTCATTTCTATTTATGTTTGATGGTGTATTTATGGATGTATTAGGACCCCTAAGTTTGCTGGTAGTGTTTCCTTCTGTTGTACATGGGGTCACTAAGATTTGCAACTGACTCAACAGCACCTAACAATAACAACAACAACAAAGTTTGCCCCTATTTTTTCTTTAATGATCTTTATGGCTTTATATTTTACATTTAGGTCTTTGATCCATCTTGAGTTAGGTTTTGTATATAGTGAGATATATGGATCATGGTTCATTTTTTTGCAAATGGATATCCAGTTTTGCCACCATCATTTGTTAAAGAGAAAATCCTTTACACATATAATGGGTTTTGAACATTTTTCAAAGATCAGTTGTCCATAGATAGATGGATTTGCTTCTGCATTCTCAATTCTGTTATTACCAATCTCAGGCTTTTGACTATCATGGATGTATAGTTGGTTTTGAGGCTGGGGAGGGTGAGGCCTCCTATTTGGTTCTTCTGTAGTAGTGCTTTGCTTATCTGGGGTCTCTTTCCTGTTCATATATAGTTGGTGATTAGTTTTTCCATCTCCTTAAAGAATTTTGAAGGAATCTGTATTGGGATTGCATTATATCTGAAGATCGCTTTGGCTAGTATTGACATTTTCAGAATGTTAAGGAGTCAGCCGCAGGGATCCAGTTGAGGAGAGGGAGCCCAGGCCATGCTCCACAAGTGGCAAGGCGGAAAGGCAGGAGAAATAGTATAAAGTCTAGGGGGCCCGGGACAAAGCCGGGAGTCAGCTGCAGGGATCCAGGTGAGGACGGGGAACCCAGGCCATGCCCCCCAAGCAGCAAGGTGTGAAGGCAGAAGAAAAGAGTATAAAGTCTGGGGGGACCCAGACAGAGTGAGGAGTCAGCTGCAGGGAGAGAGGTTGGAGAGGTTTCCAAGAGGTAAAGGAGACAAACTTGTCTGTCAGTTTGTCCTACTGTGGTGACATGTTGCTATGAGTCTTGAAGCTGTGCCACTGGTGTTTCAAACACAGTGAGGTGCACGTGGTGCACAGGTATCAACCCGGCTTACAGACTGAGACAGACTAGGAAGAAGGAAGAGGCCATTCACTTCTCAAAGAACTGGCCAGGGAAGACCTTATGAATATCTGAGAAACACTGTCTGATACATTACTGTGCACCTTTATGAATAGTCCAGAAACATTGTCCAATACAGAGGAGGAGGATGAGTCACTTAGGATAGCAGGCTCTAAAAATAGGACTGGGAAAGAGCTGCATCATCAGAGCAAAACCAGCCCTACTCATATGGATAAGTTAAAGCTTTTGAGACCTCCATTTACTGACATGGAACCAAGCAAATTGAGGAGAAACAGCTGCAGACATCCATTAATCATTGGAACATGGAATGTACGAAGTATGAATCTAAGAAAAGTGGAAGCTGTCAAAAATGAAATGGAACATATAAGATTGATATGCTAGGCATTAGTGAGCTGAAATGGACTGGTTTTGGCCATTTTGAATCAGACAACCATATGGTCTGCTATGCCAGGAACAACAGTTTGAAGAGGAATGGCGTGCCATTCATCATCACAAAGGACGTTTCAAGATCTGTCCTGAAGTACAATGCTGTCAGTGATAGGATAATATCCATATGCCTACAAGGAAGACCCGTTAATACGACTATTATTCAAATTTAGGCACCAACCACCAAAGCCAAAGATGAGGAAATTGAAGATTTTTATCAACTTCTACAGTCTGAAATTGACTGAACATGAAATCAAGATGTGTTAGTTATCACGGGTGACTGGAATGCAAAAGTTGGAAACAAAGAAGAATCACAAGTAGTTGGAAAATTTGGCTTTGATGACAGAAATAATTCTGGAAATTGCATGGTAGAATTTTGCAAAATCAACAACTTATTCATTGCAAATACATTTTTTCAACAACACAAATGACAGCTGTACACATGGACTTCAACAGATGGAATCCACAGGAATCAGATTGACTATATCTTCAGCCAAAACCAGGCCAGGAGCTGATTGTGGAACAGACCATCAACTGCTCATATGCAAGTTCAACTTGAAGTTGAAGACAATTAAA
>NW_006922177.1:962849-964099 GCF_000298275.1 Orycteropus afer afer
TTTTTTTTTCTCCAAATGATTTTGAGTTTTGTTCCAGATTGTTCTCTCTCTATATAAAGGATCTCCTACATAGATCCCCTTCCAAGTGGATGAAAGTGGTGGCCGGGCACCATCTAGTTATTCTGGTCTCTTAGTCATATAGGCTGCAGATTGGATGGTGTACCAGTCGCTAGGACTAATTGTTCCCATGAATTTTGGTTTTCTCCATTCTTCTTTGCTGTGGATGAGGAGAGACCCATAGTTGCATCTAGATGGCAGCTTGCTAGATTTTAAGATCCCAGTTGCTACTTGCCAAAGTAGGAGGTGGAGCAATGTTTTGTGTAGTAAGTTATGCCAATTGAACTTGATGTCCCCTGTGACTATGGTTCCAAGCCCACAGGTTCAACTACTCGGTCCCTCTGGGTAGCTGGCTGTGATCAAGCAGTGACCATAACCTTGCCCCTTGTCAGCTCTACTATGTTGTTGTTGTTGTTATATGCTGTCGAGTTGGCCCCGACTCATAGCAACCCCTCCTTGGGTTTCTGAGGCAGTATCACTGTGGAAGTAGATTGCCCAAACTTCCTGGGAATTCTGTTGATTCACATAAACTTATAGGACCATTGTGTGCCAACCCTATACATGTTCTTGGATACACTTCTCATTTCATAGAGATACCTACTAGTTCAGCCTGTCCTTGCATCTATCCACCCATATATCCATGTTTGCCTTCACTGACAACGCAGTACTTATGTGAAAAAGGGCTCATCTTTGTTGTCTGTACCTCTCTATGTCTTTCTCATCATCAATGCCGCCATATTGGTCCCTCACATTCAGTACATTGCCCTTCTCTTCACCCAAATCAATACTTATCACTATCTATCTAACATTTTTCCCTCCCCTCCCCTCCCACCCTTGGTAACCAACAAAGAAAATTTCCTTCTATAAACATTTCCTTAACTTTTACAATAATGAACTAATACAATACTTGCCCTTTTGCGATTGACATATTTCACTCAGTGTAATGCACTCCAAGTTCATCCATGTTATGCAGTATTTTGCAGAATCTACATTATTCTTTAGTGTTGCATAGTATTCTGTTGTGTGTATGTACCACACTTTGGATATCCATTCCTCAGTTGATGGACACCTAGGTTGTTTCCATCTTTTGGCTATTGTAAATAGTGCTGCGATGAATATGGGTGTGCATATATCTGTTCTTGTCATGGCTCTCACTTCTTTAGGGTATATAGCTAGTGATGGAATGGCTGGGT
>NW_006922177.1:985425-1010481 GCF_000298275.1 Orycteropus afer afer
AAATAAATTCCCTGCCATTGAGTCATTAGACTCATAGCGATCCCCTTTGGGTTTCCAATGCAGTAAATCTTTATGGAAGTAGATTGCCCAGACTTCCTTCCATGGAGTGGCTGGTGGGTCTGAACTGCCAACCTTCTGGTTAGCAGTCAAATGTCTTAGGCACTATAACACCAGAGCTCCTTGATCAGTACTAAATCTTCTCCTTATATACTGGGAGCAGACATCCCTAAGTCAGCTATGCAGCAGCTCATAGGAGATTCCACCATGGAGTTGATTACCAGTCTCATCAGGGGAAATGCTACATGCATCTGCCCAGCCACTCAAAACCAGGCCCAGCCAAGTTGACACATAACTTTAACTACCACAGTCTTCCTCCAATCCTGAAGCCATGTTCCCCTTCATACAGTCTAGAGTCTTGGATTATTTGATCAGTATACCAATTGAATAAGTATGGTGAAAGGATACAACCCTGATGTACACCCTACCTGATTTCAAACCATGCAGTATCACCTTGTTCTGTTTGAACAATTGCTTCTTGGTCTATGTACAGGTTCTATATGAGCACAATTAAGTGTTCTATAATTTCCATTCTTCTCAGTGTTATCCATAATTTGTTATGATCCATATAGTTGGATGCCTTTGCATAGTTAATAAGACACAAGTAAATATCTTTCTGATATTCTTTGCTTATAGCCAAGATCCATCTGACATCAGCAATGATAATTCTCCTTCCACATATTCTTCTGAATCCTACCTTAGTTTTTGAAACTTGACTATTAATATACTGCTGCTATCATTTTGAATTATCTTTAGCAAAATATTACTTGTGGGTGATATTAATGATATTGTTTGTTAGTTTCCACATTCTGTTGAGTCACCTTTTTTTAGAATGGTCACAAATATGGATCTTTTCCAGTTGGTTGGCCAACTAGCTTTCTTACAAATTTCTTGGTATAAATGAGTGAGCACCTCCAGTGCTGCATATGTTTGTTGAAACATTTCAATGGGTATTCCATCAATTCCTGGAGGCTTGTTTTTGGCCAATGCCTTCAATGCAGCTTGGACTTCTTCCTTCAATACCATTGGTTCTTGATCATATGCTATCTCATGAAATTGTTGAATATCAACCAATTCTTTTTGGTATAGTGACTCTGAGTCACAATATAATATAATATAATATAATATATCCCACGGAATCCTTCAATATTGCAATTTGAGGCTTGAGTTTTTCTTCAGTTGTTTCAGCTTAATACATGCCAAAGGTATTCTTTCCTTTTGGTTTCCTAAACCCAGGGCTTTGAACATTTCATTATAACACTTTACTTTGTCTTCTAGAGCTGCATTTTGAAATTTTCTGTTCATTTTTTAAATTTCATCATTTCTTCCATTTACTTTAGCTACTCTCTGCTCAGGAGTAAGTTTCAGAGTCTCTTCTGACATCTGTTTTGGTCTTTTATTCCTCTCCTCTGTTTTTAATGACTTTTTGCTTTCTTTATGTATGATGTTTTGGATATCATCCCACTTTTTGTCTGGTCTTAGGTCATTGTGTTCTTCATATTGTTTCTAATTCATGTGGGATATAATCAAAGTCTTATTTTGACTCCCTTGGACTTGTTGTAATTTTTCTTCAGCTTCAATTTGCATATCAGTAATTGATGACCTGTTCCGCAGTCAACTCCTGGCCTTGTTTTGACTGATGATATTGAGCTTCTCCTTTGTCTCTTTCCACAGAGTTGTAGTTGTAGTTGATTTGATTCTTGTGCATTCCATCTGGTGAGATCCACATGCATAGTTTTTGTTGTTGAAAAAAAAGTATTTGCAATGAATGTCATTGGTCCTACAAAATTCTATCATGTGTTCTGCAGAGTCATTTCTATCACAAAAGCCATATTTTGGAATTACCAAGGCTTCTTCAATTCCAACTTTTATGTTCCAATCACCAGTAATTATCTGATTGCATGTTTGGCCAGTTTAAGAATGCAGAAGTTGTTAAAAAGTCTTCAATTTCAATTTCTTATCTTTGGCTTTAGTAGTTGGTCCATTAAGTTTGAATAATAGTATTTTCTGGTCTTCCTTGTAGGTGTATGGATATTTTCCTATCATTTAAAGCATTGTACTTCAGAATAGATCTTGAAATGTTCTTTTTGACAATGAATGCAATACCATTCCTCTTCAATTTCTCATTCCTGGCATAGTAGACCATATGATTTTCTGGTTCACAATGACCAATAACAGCCCAGGTCAGCTCACTAGGGCCTAGGATGTGTGTTGGTAAAGAATGTCTATTGTACTGTGGTTGAATGGAGTGGTCAATATAAGTCTATCAGGTCAAGTTGGTTGATTGTGCTGTTTAGATCTTCTGTATCTTTGTTGCATTTTTCTCTAGTGTCCTGTTCATTATCAACACTGGTATATTAAACTCTCCTCATATTATTGTGGAGTGTCTGTTTCTGTTTTCAATTCTGATAAAGTTTTATTTATTCATTTTTTTATTTTTTGGCTTTTTAATTGGGTGCACAGGTATTTATTAAGGTTATGTCCTCTTGTTGGATATTTTATCATTATGTAAATTTCTTCCTTGTCTCTTTTTCTGGTTTTTGCCTTAAAGTCTACTTTATCAGTAATTAATAATGCCACTCCTTATCTTTTTTAATAAGGAGCTCTAGTGGTGCAGTGTCTATGGCACTTGACTGCTAAGCAGAAGATTTGTGGTTCAAATCCATTAGCCACTCCTCAGATGGAAGACTGGGCAATCTACTTCCATAAAGATACCGCATCAGAAACCCAAGGAGGGGTTGCTGTGAGTTGCAATTGACTCAACAACAGTGAGTTTGGTTTTATCTTTTTTTTTGGTTGTCTTTTGCATGATATATGTTTTCCAACTTTTGATTTTTAGGCTATTTTTCTTCCTTTGTGTCTATGTTCTATGTCTATGTTTATGTCTATGTTCCCTGTTAGAATATTGATGAGTCATGTTTTCTTATCCATTTTGCTAATCTGTCCCTTCACTAGTGCATTTTATCAATTTATAACAAGTTTAATTATCATTAGGTATGAATTTATTGATGTCATCTTTGTGTGTGTGTGTGTTATGCATGTGTTATGCTGGTGGTTTCTTTGCTCCATATATTTCTGTGCATTCATTTTGTTTGTAGATTTTCTTGTCTTTTCCTTTATTGCTGTTGTTTATCATTTACTGACTCTTTAAGATTTGCTTCTTTTTTTATTTTCATGAAAAGGTTTATTAATTTTCTTTGAGGTTGCCATATAAGTTATTATTATCTACCCAAGTTTAAAACAGTCTATTCTATCTTGATATCATCTTGACTTCCTTTCCATTTGGAAGTGCTGCAACTACACTACTTATTCCCTCTTTTTGCTCTTTTAGTTGTTATCATTTAAAAATTGATGTCTCTGGTTCTCTGTTTTCATCTTGTAGGTTTATTTTATTTTTTATACTTCTATATCTGGATTGATTTCTGGGTCATGTTGTCATATGTCATAATCTCTGGTTGTTGTCTGCCATTGTTGGTTCCTGTCCAAATGCCTTTTTCTTTTTTTAGCTTTTCTTGTAATTTTTATAAATTTATTAATTTGTTTTCATCTGGCAATGTCCTAATTTCATCATCATATTTTAGGAACAATTTTGCTGGAAATATAACTCTTGGTTGGCATTTTTTTTTTCCCAGAGTTTTATATGTCACCCTATTGCCTTCTTTCTTGCATAATTCCTTCTGAGAAATCAGAGCTTAGTTTTATTGTCCTTTTTCTTTAGCTGCTTTCAGGATTCTTTGTCTGTTTTTTGTTTGAGAAAGTTTGATTATGACATGCCTTGATAATTTTCTTTGGGGACTATCCTATATGGGGTTCATTGAGCTCCTTGAAAGTGTATCTTCTTGTCTTTCATGATATTAGGGAAGTTTTCTTCTAACAAATATTCCACAATTTTTCCTGTGATTTTCTCTTTTTCTGTTCTGGAATTCTTATCACATGTTAGTTATTCCTCTTGATGGTGTCTCACATAATTCTTAGACATTCTTCATTTTTTTTTTTTTTTCCTGATTGTACCTTTAACACATTAGTATTATGAGATTTGTCTTCAATTTCTCTAATTCTTACTTTCATCTATTCAATTCTACCCCTTTGACCTTCCAACACATTGTCTGTGATTGAAGTATTAGTATTAATCTTCTGGTTTTCTATTTGCTGTTTTTGTGTGGTTTCTAATTTTCCATTTGTTTTGTCAATTTGTTCTTGTATTTTTTCCTGAATTCTCCTAGAGTTTTGTCTTTGTTTTCCTTGATTTTATCTATGACTTGTTTGGTGTTGTCTTTGTTTTCCTTGTTTTCTTTTTAACCTGATAAAGAGACCTAAGTATAATTATTTTGAATTTCTTATCAGATAGTTCCAATAACATTTCTTTCTATAGGAGATTTTATGACTCTGTATTTTGATTACTTGTTTGGTCCATCTTGTCCTGCTTTTGATTTATTTATTTTTTTTTGTGTGTGTCTGTGTGTGTGTTTGTGTGCTTTGAAGGTGTCTTTGGCTCCAAGACATTGTATTAATTTTTTTATTCTATGTTGGTTTGCTTCACTCAGATTTTTGTTTTGTTTTGTTTTAATTTATCTAGAAGACAGAAGAACTATGAAGAAATCAGAAAAAAAGAAAAAGAAAAGAGAGGAACAAGAAGCCCAACAGTAGTGACTCAAGCACTAGCTACTGAAAAAGATGGAAGTGGAAATGCAGCACTCACTTCATATGAGTGTGCACTGCTGACCACAGAGGGGTGAGAGTGGGTGTGCTGCTGACCACAGAGGTGGTAGGGGGAAGGGTGCTGATTCTAGGGGATCACAAACACTAGCTGACAAATGTGGCTGCATTGGAAATGTGATGCTCACTCCATGGAAGTATGTACTGATGATTGTGGAAGGATGTGGGTAGGCACTGCTGACCATGGAGACAGTGAGAAGCAGAGTCCTCACTCTATGGGGTTAAAAAATAAATCAATTAAGGGTTCAGGGTGAGGATGTAAAAGGAAAAAAACAAAGGGTGAGAGAAGAAATAACTACAAAAAAAGAAAAACATGGCAAAGTACTGGCACAAGTCTTAGCTGCCAAACACAGCTGCAATGGAAATGTATTGATTGATCCATGGGTCCATAGTTTTGGGGGAAGGCATTGCTGACTGAGGAGGTGGTAGGCATAGAGCTCCTGCTCCATGGATCAAAAAAGGGAAAAAAGGAGAGGGTAAGAAGAAGAGAAAAAAAAGAAAAGAAACAAAAAGAGGGAGGAGGAAAGAACTAAGAAGAAAGAAAAAAAGAAAATATATGTCTCCTTGTTCACTGTTTTCATTCATTCTCTTCCTCTAATTAGTATTTGATCTATTTAATTAAACTTTCTTTTGAAGCTCTGGCTTCCAGGATTGTAATTCATATCTGTTCCACTAGGTTTCTTGGATATTTTTGTAGAAGAGCTGGATAGTACCTTTACCTAGTGTGCCATCTTGACCACTGTTCTCTGAACACTGAATTATTATAATTTCCACTGTATTCTAGTTTCAAGTCTTAAGATCACACCTACTAAGTAAAAACATTCTTACATAAAAAGCACTTCAACTTTTAAAAAGAGATATCAGGTGCCCCTTGAAATAATATCTTCAATTTATGTGTATTCCTTCAATGAATCCCCTTAGAGGTCTTGTCAACTTATTCTAGTAATGACCATGGCCAAATCATATCTGTTACTCTTCTCTTAGTTGTCCTCAAAGATAGCATATGAGGCAGAAAGGAAAAACAACCTCATTATGTTATCTTATTGTATTTTGTTTTATAGATTTGTTTTTTTAAATAAATCTTGTTGCACAACATGATCATCTATGTTGTTCATCAAGTTTTATACAGATTATATTTGGCTATTAGTTGTAAATTAAATTCACTCTAAAAGGATGTGGTAGTTAAGGTTGTGTGTCAACTTGGCTGGGCCTGCTTGAGTGGCTGGGCAGCTGGTGGTAGTACGTCCCATGATGAAAATGGTAATCAACTCCATGGTGGAATCTACTGTGAGCAGCTGAGTAGCTGCCTTAGGGATATGGTCTGCTTCCTGTATATAAGAAGCATCTTTGGGAATGGTCTCTAGCTTATGGCATGCTTGAACCCTGCATGTAGTCAAGTCATTCAGCAGCCTGCCATGCTTTGCTGATCTTTGGACTTTTAATGGATTTGAATTAATGGCCTGCTGTGTGGTTTGGTAATATCAGGACTGTGCCTTTTTACTTGTCAACCTTGGGCTTCTCAGCCTCAGCAGTGAGCAGCTGTCAGAGTGAAGAAAAGCCTCTAGCTTCAGTGGGCTACGAGCAGGAGGCAGAGCTGAAGCCCAAAGTAGAGTGGCTTTCACCCAGCCCCTCGAGGCTGGCACTTTGTACTCAGACTTAAAGCCTCCAAAATTATAAGAGAATAGACTCCTGTTTATTCAAGCTACTCCATTTGTGGTATATTCCTATCAGAACAGCACTAGGTAACTAAAACAATGGATGAGGGTCATTTACTATAGAAGATGTTGAAAACAATGTGCTCTGGATTCTGAAGGTATTTAAGTTCAAAGGAGAAGATATAAGAAGTATTTGAGCTAGGCCACTTTGACTGTCACACTGAGTGGCATAATATCTGTTTATATGTATGTTTGCCACTGACAGCCTGATGCTTCTCCCAGGATTTATTTCCATGGCCCTCCATTTCTAGGCACTGTGCTCCATGTGAGGAAATTCAGGGAAGTAGACTACAGTGACTAACTATACAGCAGCAATTTTGTGGCAGAAACAAAGGGAAAAACTCAGTATGGCTGTTATAGTGGTAAATGATGAGAATATAGAGATGGTTGTATGAAAGACTTCCTGGAAGACATAACCCTGAAGCAGAATTTTGATGAAGAAGAAGCAGTAGGTTCAGGTGAGGGAAAGGGAGGAATTTCAGACAGAGGAAATGCTCTGCAAGTAGATAGAGCCATGAAAGCAAGGCACATGCAGAAAGCTGGAAGCATGTTAGCATGCTGTTTTCCCTGATTGGTAGGATGGCACTGTACATTTCCTCTTAATGTGAACAATCAATAAACCTGGAGGTCCCAAGGATCATCCTTGGGGATCTACCATGCCAGTGCCTGTTTAATGGAATGTACTTACTAAATATCTCCTAATAGTAAGCATTAAAAAAAATATGAACATAGTACTCCCAGGGGAAAAAAAAAGGAAATGGCCCTTAAATACACGAGAAGATACAAAATTTCAGTATTAAAAAGATAAGTGCAAAGAGAAACAAAATTGAGAGAGCATCTATGAGTTGTGAGATTGGCAAAAGTCAAAAGGTCAGCAACATAGGGATGGAAACAAGTTTGGAGGGGGATTACCTAGACTAAAAGACTAAAAGAGACTAAGAAACAATCAAATAAAGTGCTTTGCAAAGAGATGGAAACAACCTAAGTGCCCAACAACAGATGAATGGGTAACTAAACTATGGTACTACACACAATGGAATGCTTTGCAACACTAAAGAATAATGTAGAATCTGTGAAACACCTCATAACATGGATGAACTTGGAGGACATTATGCTGAGTGAAATGAGTCAATCACAGAAGGACAAATATTGTATGAGTCTATTATTTTTAAAAGTCAAGGGAAAGTTTACACAGGGAAGGCAATTATCTTTGTTGGGTACAGGAAGGGGAGGGAGGGGAAGGGATGGAAAATAGATGAATAATTAAGAGATAGATTTGATATGGGTGAAGGGAATTAAAATATTAGTAGACAGTTATTGAAACTAGGTTATGAGCATATAGGGGTTCATTATACTAGTCATTGTTTCTGTTTGAAATGTTTTATAATACATTCTTTAAATAAATAAAGTTCTTTGACCATTGTAATAATGAATTTAATCATACTAATTTTTTAAAAGATATTTGAAGACAATAAATGATTTTGTTATAAACTATATATATCAGATGATACTAAGAAGTTATTGTCAATTTTTTAGTATTTGATAATAGTATAATGGTTATATAAATAATTGTGCTTACCATTCCTTCCCTGAAACACACACCTCCCCTGAGAGAGAAACTGAGAATATATCAGAAACCATATTGAGGAAGGACCAAGATAGATTTTAAGAATCTCTTCATTTTAAAGAAGGCAAAATAAGCAGACAAGCTACACAGACCCTCTGCAACAAAGAAATGAGAAATCAATTGAAACAGATACAGAAGATAATCCTGGAGCCCTGAGCTTTGAAAGGAAGGATAAAGAAGTAAATACCTAATAACTAAATACCAACTAGTATAAGAACCTGAACGAAAACAGTGAATAAGGAGACAAATGGAGGTGTTTCCTGACAGCATGACCAGTTTGAATATTTGTAAATGGTATTAGAATCTTGACAGCAACCTAAGAATCGGCCCTGCTCTCCGATGACTGGATGAACAACTGCATTGGTGGCTGATGATTAGTAAGCAAAACATCAAATAGGGAGAAAAACTGAGCTGTAGACATTCAGCTGTCCTGAGGGTGCAGCCATTTTGAATATTTGCAAGTGGTATGACCATTTTGAATATTCACTAACTGGGTTCTGATTCCAGCAACCTAAGAATTAGCTCCGCTTTTCAAGGATACCACGGGCAACTGCACTGGAGGCTGACGACTGGAAAGATGTGATATGAATGGAGGTGTGCCCATCCCCCCACCCACCCACCTTCTGGACTGGCAGGAATTCCATCCCAGAGGTTGGGTGCCCTGCCCATTCCTTCCTGCCCCCCTGTTTTGTTTTTGTTGGTGTGTTTTAAAATTATGTTTTTCTTCCTTTTTATTTATTTTCTTTCTTTTTTCCTTATCTGGTTCTTGTTTTTCTCTCTGTTCCCTTTTCCTGGATTCCTTCTTTTTTCTTTCTTTTGGTTTTCTCCAATCTTGTTTTTCTACTTGCAGTTTTATTATTTTTTTTCTTTCTTTTACCCTTGCTCTTTTCTCTTATTCCTTCCTCCCCAGATATTGTGGTTTTTTTTTCTATTTATATTTCTTTTGTCATTTTAAAGTAGTTCTTTAAATATTTATTCTCATTTATTGCTTTTTTTTTTTTTGGTGGTTGTTTGTTTATGCAATTTATGTGTTTTTTCCTCTTGTTTTTATTTGTTTTTGGTGGTATTTTAATTTTTTTTTTTTGTCTAGCATCTGTGGCCATATAACCAAATCATACCCCCCCTCCTGCAGCCCTGCTTACTGAGTGAGGGTCAACACTTGTTTCTGCACCAACTGACAAATTACAGAAGATGGCCAAAACTAGCTCAATTAACACTTAACAGCTCTTTACAAACAGCTCAGTGTAGATGCTCTCATTCTCTATCACACCCACCAGGAGACAGGTGGTGAGTGCCTAAGTGCTGCCAACTAGCAAATGGAGGAGCACAGTACCCTGCTTATGCAGATATATGAAAACAAACAAAGGGAAAAAAAATGTTGGGTAAATCACACCAATACATAATCATCAATTAAATATAAATACAATGAACTGAAAATGTCTTGGAGACAATAGACCATCAAAGTCCACACAAAGCAAGACAAAGTAGTAGAAAAAAGACACCAGGATACAGAACCAGAAAACATCCCTAAGGAAGAAACAGCATTGGAAATCTATGACAAAGAATTCCAAAGAATTATTTTGAGGCCCCTCCAATGGATTGAGAGATCTAGAACAAGGAAAGCACTGACAAAGGGAAAGAAAACAAAGACAAAACGCTAGAACAATTTGGGAAAACAATACAAGAACAAATTGACAAAACAAATGAAAACTTAGAAATGATACAAAATCTACACAAAGAAATGCAGAAGATTAATATTAAAATTTCAGAAATAGATAACACATTGAATGGGCAAAGGAGAAGAACTGAATCAATTGAGGATAAATCAGTGAGATTGAAGACAATACTACATTTTTAAGGAATTAATCAGAAAAAAAAGAACAAAACAAAATGAAGAAAGCATTAGATTCATGTGGGATAACATTAAGAGGAATAACCTATGTGTAGTATGAATTCCAGAACAGGAATAGACAAACAAAAACACAGAGAAAATTGCCAAAAATTTTTTGGAAGAAAATTTCCCTATTATGATGAAAAATGAGAATATATCATTCAAGAAGTTCAATGAACACTGTTCTGGTTACCTACTGCCACTCTGACAGGAATATACCACAAATGGCATGGCCTTAACAAACAGGAGTTTATTCTTACAATTTGGAGGCTTTAAGTCCGAGTTCAAGTGTCAGGCTCTGGGGGCTGGGTGAAAGCCCCTTAACTTTGGGGTCCAGCTCTGCCTCCTGCTCCTGGCCCCATTGGAGCTAGAGGTGTTTCTTCACTCAGACAGCTGCTGGCTGCTGAGGCTGACAAACCCAAGGTTGACAAGTAAAAGTCACCATCCCGATATTACCAAACCACATGGCAGGCCTTTAATTTAAGTCCATTATAAGTACCAACGTCGGCAGAGCATGGCAGGCTGCTGAACAACGACATGGCTACATGCAGGGTCCAAGCATGCCATAAGCTAGAGATCATTCCCAGAGCTGCTGCTTATATATGGGAAGCAGACCACATACCCCAAAACAGCTACTCATCTGTTCACAGTAGATTCCACCATGGAGTTGATTACCAGTCTCATCATGGGGAATAACTACCACCAGCTGCCCCGCCACTCAAACAGGCCTAGCCAAGTTGACATAAAAACATAAACACCAAATTTCCAGCCCTTGTCAACTTGGCACCTGTACAGATCTTCAATGGGTGGTATCTGTACAGGTCTCCTCCACTGCGTGGCTCTAGTCCCCTAGTTCCTGAGTGGCAACCCACCCCTTAGGCCCAGCAAGCCCCGTTCTTCTACCTCTTGGACATGGCTGCCCTGTCCCCTCACTCTTGGGCAGTATTTGTGGCCCCATCCCACTTACTCAAATGAACATGCAACTCCATACCCCAAAGGCCATTGTCCTACTCTTAAGGCTGAGGCAGCTCTTCTTCCCATTTCCTTGGTCTCTCCGCTTCTGCCAGTTAATGCCTGAGGGCAACCCTCTCCACCACAAACCTTCCTGCCCCCCAAAGAAAGCACTCTTGCTCCATGGGCTGACCAACTTGCTACTCCATTTTATGCTGGTCTTCTCTACCAATTAACACCCGAAGGCAACCCACTCCACCAAGAAGCCACCTACCCAATGGCACCCAGCTATCTCTTCCAGGGGCTGGTAAGCCTGTTGCTTTTTAATGCTGGTCTCTGGGCTCTACTACTGCCGTCTCTCATGTTGGTCTGTCGGCTCTGATTCTGCTGTCTCTCATGTGGTCTCTTGGCTGTACTCCTGCTGTCTCTTATGCCATATGCTGGGGTCTCTCTGCCAGGGTCTCAGGTCAAGGATGCATTCCACTCAATTTGGAGTCTTTAAGTCCAGGTTCAAAGTGCCAAGCTCTAGGGCCTGGCTGAAAGCCCCTCACCCTTGGGCTTCAGCTCTCCCTCCAGCTCCCAGCCCACTGAAGCTAGAGGCTTTTCTTCATTCAGATAGCTGCTGGCTGCTGAGGCTGCCAAGCCCAAATAAAAAGGAAAAGGCAAGTCCCGATGTTACCAAACCACCCAGCAGGCCATTAATTCAAGTCCATTTTAAGAACCCAGGTCGGCAGAACATGGCAGGCTGCTGAACAATGACATGGCTACTCTCAGGGCTGAAGCGTGCCATAAGCTGTTTGGAGTCTTTGCCAGGTCCCTATTGGTGAATCACAATGCAGACCCTTGGGGTTTGGGAGCAAAGCCCTGCCATCCTCTGCAGATAACTACTCTCTTTTTGAGAAACAGCTTTTGGCTTGTTACTGGGCTTTAGTAGAGACTGAACGCCTAACCATGGGCCACCAAGTCACCATGAGGCCTGAGCTGCCCATTATGAACTGGATATTGTCTGACCCACAGAATCATAAAGTTGGACGTGCACAGCAGTACTCCATCATTAAATGGAAGTGGTATATCAGAGATCAGGCTCAAGAAGGACCTGAAGGCACAAGTAAATTGCATGAGGAAGTGGCCCAAATGCGTATGGTCTCCACTGCAGTCACATTATCTTCCCTTTCTCAGTCTGCACCTATGGCCTCATGGGAGTTCCTTATGATCAGTTGACTGAGGAAGAGAAAACTTGTGCCTAGTTTACAGGTGGTTCTGCACGATATGCAGGCAGCACTCAAAAGTGGACAGCAGCAGCACTGTAGCCCCTTTCTGGGACTTCCTTAAAGGACAGTGGTGAAGGAAAAATCTTCCCAATGGGCAGAATTTTGAGCAGTACATATGGATGTTCACTTTGTATGGAATAAGAAATGGCCAGATGTGTGATTATATACAGATTCATGGGCTGTGGCTAATGGCTTGGTTGGATGGTCTGGGACTTGGAAGGAGCATGATTGGAAAATTGGTGACAAAGATGTATGGGGAAGAGGTATGTGGTTCGATCTCTCTGACTGGGCTAAAGGAGTAAAGATACTTGTGTCTCATGTGAATGCCCACCAAAACGTGACTTTGGCAGAGGAGGACTTTAACAATCAGGTGGCTAGGATGACATGCTCAGTGGAAACCAGCCATCCTTTTCCCCCAGCTACTCCTGTCATTGCTCAATGGGCTCATGAACAAAGTGGCCATGGTGGCAGGGATGGAGGTTATGCATGGGCTCAGCAACATGGACTCCCACTTACCAAGGCTGATTTGGCTACCACCACTGCTGAGTTCCCAATCTGCCAGCAGCAAAGACCAACAGAGTCTGAAATATGGAACCATTCCTTGGGGTGATCAGCCAGCAACCTGGTGGCAGGTTGATTACATTGGACCACTTTCATCATGGAAAGGAAAGTGTTTTGTTCTTACTGGAATATATACTTATTCTGGATATCGAGTTGCCTTCCCTGCATGCAATGCTTCTGCCAAAACTATCATCTGTGGACTTGCAGAATGCCTTAACCACCATCATGGTATCCCACACAGCATTTTTCAGTTTAAGGGACTCACTTTACAGCAAATGAAGTGTGGCAATGGGCCTATGCTCATGGAATTCACTGTTCTTACCATGTTTCCCATCATCCTGAAGCAGCTGGCTTGATAAAACAATGGAATGGCCTATGGAAAACACAATTATAGTGCCAGCTGGGTGGCAGTACTTTGAAGGGTTGGGACAATGTTCTCCAGGAGGCTGTAGATGCTCTAAACCAGCATCCAATGTACTGTTCTGTTTCTCCAATACTGAGAATTAACGTGTCCAGGAACCAAGGGAGTGGAAATGGACTTGGTACCACTCACTATTACCCCTAGTGACCCACTCAAAAAAGTTTTGCTTCCTGTCCCTGCTAGCCTATGCTCTGCCAGTCTGGAGATCTTAGTCCCAAAGGGAGGAACCCTAACCTGGAGACACAATATTGACTGCATTGAACTGGAAATTAAGAATGCCACGCAGCCATTATGGCTTCCTCATGCCTCTGGATCAACAGACACAGAAGAGCATTACTGTACCCTCTGGTGTGATAGATCCTGATTACTAAGTGGAAATTGGATTGACATTACATAATGAAGGTAAAGAAGAATATACCTGGAATACAGGATGTTCTTTAGGACGTCTCTTAGTACTACCATGCTCTGTGATTGAAGTCAATGGACAATTACAGCAACCCAATTCTGATATGACTACTAATGGCCCAGACCCTTCAGGAATGAAGGTTTGGGTCACCCTACCAGGCAAAGAACCATGACCAGCTGAGCTGCTTGCTGAGGGCAATGGAAATACATAATGGGTGGTTGAAGAAGGTAGTCCTGAATATCAGCTATGACCACGTGACCAGTTGCAGAAACAAGGACTGTGATTGTTATATTTCTTCATTGTATATGTGCATCAAATATTTTTGTTTCCTTCTGTTATAGACTGTGAAATGTAAATAAGGTTAATGCATTTCTGCTTTATGTGTGTTAGTGTATCATGTTAGTCACAAATGTGACTTTATAATTGTCCTTATTTAGAGATGGTATATGGTTAAGAAGATGTGTACAACTACCAAGGTGACAAGAGGTGGACTGTGATAGTTGGAGCTGTGTGTCAACCTGGCTGGACCACAATTCTGTGTAGTTTAAGGAACTGTGATGTGGGTTGTTCCAAAGATGGGATCAGATGTATATGTTTTGAGCAGCCAATCCATTGAAAGGGAATTTCCCTAGGAGTGTGGTCTGCTTCCAGTATATTTGTGGATATCCTGGGAAAAGAGACACTCTTTTATGGATCGAGATTCTGTTGTGCTGCCTACAACTGTCCATGAGTGAGCAATCCACCATTCAGCCTGGAGATCTTTGATTTGTCATTCGTTGGAGTCAACATCCAGTACACTGCCTGGCAACTTTGAGCCCCTCAGCCCCTGCAGCTGTGTGAGTTGGGAAAAGCCTCCAGCTTGACATTTGATCCAAGAACTTGGGACCTACCAGCTTCTGTAAGTGTGTGAGCCATTTTCCTAAGATAATTTTTTTTTTTTCTCTCTCTCTCTATAAACGTTACTGGTTTTGCTTCTCTAGAGAAGCTGGCCTAACACAAACACCTAATAGGATAGGTCCCAAGAGAAAATCACCAAGACACATCATAAGCATACTCACCAAAACCAAAGGCAAAGAAAGAAACCTGAAAGCAGCATGGAAAAAAATGAAAAGTTATCTACAAAGTGCAACCAACAAGACTAAGCTCAGATTTCTCATCACAAACCATGCTGACAAGAAAGTAATGGGACGACATATATAAAATCTTGAAAGAAAAAAAATTGCCTCCAACATACATTGCTGTTGTTGTTAGGTGCCATCAAGTTGTTTCCAACTCATAACAACCCCAAATACAACAGAATGAAATACTGCCTGGTCCTGTGCCAGCCTCACAATCTTTGCTATACACCTAAGCCCATCATTGCAGCCACTGTGTCAGCTGTTGAAGACCTTCCCCTTTTTCATTGACCCTCCACTTTACCAAGCATGTGAAGTTACCAAGCAAACTTCTCCTTGGAGTGACAACATGACCAAAGTAGGTGAGACAAAGCACGGCCATTCTTGCTTCCAAGGAACATGCCAAGTGCACTTCTTTCAGGACACTTTTCTTAGTTCTTTTGTCAGTCCATGGTACTTTCAGCATTCCTCACCAACATCACAACTCAAAGCATCAACTCTTCTCAGTCTTCCTTATACATTGTCCAGCTTTCACATGCATATGAGGTGACTGAAAATAACCCTGCCTTGGTTAGATGCACCTTAGTGTTCAAGGAGATCTCTTTGTTCTTCATCACTGTGAAGAGATCATTTGTAGCAGATTTGCCCAGTGCAATACAACATCTGATGTCTTGGCTGCTGCTTCCCTTGCTGTTGACTGTGGAACCAAATAATATGAAATCTTTGACAACTTCAGGCTATTCTCAATTTATTGTGAAGCTACTTATTGGTTCAGTTGTGAGGAGTTTTTTTTTTTAATGTTGAGGTGTAATTCATACTGCAGATTGTAGTCTTTAATCTTCATCAATAAGTGCTTCAATTCAACCTCACTTTCAGCAAGCAAAATTGTGTCATCTATGTATCACAGGTTGTTATATGAGTCTTCCTTCAATCCTGATGCCATGTTCTTCTTCATATAGTCCAATTTCTCACATTATTTGCTCAGCATACAGATTGAATAAGTATGGTGAAATGATACAACCCTGACACACTCCCTTCCTGATTTTAAACCATGCAGTATCTCCTTGTTCTGTTCTAACAACATCCTCCTGGTATATGTACAAGTTCCTCATGAATACAATTAAGTGTTCTGGAATTCCCATTCTTCTCAATGTTATCCATAATTTATCATGATCCACACAATCAAATGCCTTTGCATAGTCAATAAAACACAAGTAAACATCTTCCTAGTATTCTTTGCTTTCAGCCAACATCCATATGACATTAGCCATGATATCCCTAATTCTATGTTCTGTTGAGTCCAGCTTGCAGTTCTGGAAGTTCTCTGTCAATATACTGCCGTAGCCATTTTTGAATTCTCTTCAGCAAGATTTATCTTGTGTATGATATTCTTGATATTGTTTGATGATTTCCACATTCTGTTGGATCAGCTTTCTTTGGAATAGGTACAAATATGGATCTCTTCCATTCAGTTGTACAGGTAACTGTCTTCCAAATTTCTTGGCTTAGACTAGTGAGTGCCTCTAGCATGATATCTGTTTGTTGAAACATCTAAATGGGTGTTCCATCAATTCCTAGAGCCTTGTTTTTCATCAATTCCTTCAGTGCAGCTTTGACTTCTTCCTCCAATACCATTGGTTCTTGATTTTATGCCACTTCCTAAAATGGATGAACATTGACCAATTGTTTTTGATACAGTGACTCTGTGTATTCTTTCCATCTTTTTTTGATGTTTCCTCCATCATTCAATATTTTGCCCGTAGACTCTTTCAATATTGAAACTTGAGGCTTACCTTTTTTCTTCAGTTCTTTCAGCTTGAGAAATGCTGAGTGTGTCCTTCCATTTTGGTTTTCTATCTCCAGGTCTTTGCACATTTCATTATAATAATTTACTTTGTCTTCTTGAGCTGCTCTTTGAAATATACTGTTCAGCTTTTTTATTTTGTCATTTCTTCCATTTGCTTTAGCTACTCTATTCAAGCACAAGCTTCAGAGTCTGTTCTGACATCCATTTTAGTCTTCCTTTTCTGTCTTTTTAATGACCTTTTGTTTTCTTTATGGATGATGTTCTTGATGTCATCCCATAATTCTTCTGGTTTTCAGTCACTGGTGTTCAATGCATCAAATCTGTCCTTGAGATGGTCTCTAAATTCTTGAGGGATATAATCAAGGTCATATTTTGGCTCTTGTGGACTCCTTTAATGGTCTTCAGCTTCAGCTTGAACTTTCATATGAGCAGTTGGTGGTCTGCTTCACAATCAGCTCCTGGCCTTGTTTTGGCTGAAGATATTGAGCTTCTCCATCACCTCTTTCCACATATGTAGTCAATCTGATTTCTGTGTATTCCATCTGGTGAAGTGTGTGTGTATAGCCACCATTTGTGTTGAAAAAAGGTATTTGCAATGAAGAAGTCATTGATCTTGCAAAATTCTATCATGCGATCTCAAGAATTATTTCTATCACCAAGACCATATTTTGAAACTACCAGTGATTCTTCTTTGTTTCCAACTTTTGCATTCTTATCACCAGTGATAATCAATGCATATTGATTGTATGTTTGGTCAATTTCAGACTGCTGAAGTTGGCAAAAATCTTCAACTTCCTTCGGTGGTTGGTGTGAAATTTGAATAATAGTTTTATTAACTGGTCTTACTTGTAGGCATATGGATATTATCCTATCACTGACAGCATTGTTCTTCGGAATAGACCTTGAGACATTCTTTGTGAAAATGAATACCACATCATTTCTCTTTGTCATTCCTGGAATAGTAGATTGTATGGTTATCTGATTCAAAATGCCCAAAGCCAGTCCATGTCAGCTCACTAATGCTTAGGATATCAATCTATATGTGTTTGACTTCATTTTTGACAACTTCCAAATTTCCTAGATTCATACTTCATACATTCCATGTTTCAATTATTAACAGGTGTTTTCAACTGTTTCTTCTCATTTTGAGTCACAGCATATCCACCAATAGAGATCTCAAAAACTTTATCCACCTCATTAAGGTTGGTTCTACTTTGAGGAAGCAGCTTTTCTCCAGTCATATTTTGAGTGCCTTCCAATGTGAGGGGATCATCTTCTAGCACTATGTCAGACAATATTTCAGAGCTATTCATAAAGTTTTCCAGTAATATATCAGGCAGTGTTTCACTGCTGTTCGTAAGGTTTTCACTGCCCCATTCTTTGAGAAGTGGATGGCCCCTTTCTCCTTTTGAGTCTGTCTTAGTCTGGAAGCTCCACTGAAACCTGCCCACCATGAGTGACCCTGCTGGTATTTGAAATGCCAGTGGCATAGCTTCCAGCCTCACAGCAACACACAAGCCATCACAGTGTGACAAACTGACAGACATGTAACAATTATACACCCTGTAAAATTGTCCCTCAAATACGATGGTAAAATTATGAGATTTCCAGATAAGCAGAAATTAAGGGAATTTTTTCAAAATCATACTAACTTTACAAAAGATGCTTAACAGAGTCCTTCAGACAAAGAACCAGAACAGCAAATAACTTATTATTAACACACATGATGACATAACCTAGAAACCAATCCAATTATAGAAGTATCCAAAGTAAAATAAGCTTACAAGACTGTAAACAGGGAACCAGAGACATCAATTGGCAAATGAAGACAACAATAAACCAAACAAAGGGAATAAACAGTGTAGTTACAGAACTTCTAAATGGTAAGGAAGTCAAGACAATTGTGAGATAAAATAGACTGTTTAAAATTGGAAAGAAAATTATAAATTGCAGGATAAGCTAAAAGAAAAACAAATCTTTGTATCAAAATAAAAAAGAAAACAAGCACAAATAATTAGCAAAATACTAAAACAATAGTGGGAGCTCTGGTAGTGTAGTGCCTAAGGCATTTGACCACTAGCCAGAAGGCTGGTGGTTTCAATCCACCAGCCCTTTCTCGGAAAGAAGATTGGACAATCTACTTCCATAGTGGTACCACCTCAGAAACCCAAGGAAGGGTCACTATGAGTTGGATCTGACTCAATGGCAGTGAATTTTTTTTTTAAACAATAGCAATGAAGGAAATGATAACACAATTTTTAAACAAAATGAGCTCAGCATAGAGAATTAATTATATGGAATAGAAAAAATAAAAAATACCACACACACACACACACACACACACAAACACATATCAAAAGGACAGTAACAAATTCATACTCATTGGTAATTACACTGAATGTAAATGGATTAAATGTACCACTCAACAGACAGAGGGTTGCAGACTGGATAAGAAAACATAACCCATCAATACACTGTCTACAAGAGACACATCTTAGAGACAAAGAAAATATAGATTGAAAATCAATGTTTGGAAAATGATTTATCAAGCAAATGGCAATCAGAAAAGAGAAGTAGTGGCAATACCTATTTCTGATAAAACTGACTTTAAGACAAAACCATCATAACAGACAAAGAAGGATATTATATAATGATTAAAGGATTGATTGAACAAGAGGACATAACCATAAGAAATATCTACATACCCAATGAAAGAGCGCCAAAGTACATAAACCAGACTTGAACATAACTGAAAAGGCAAATAGATGGCTCCATGGTAATAGTAGTAAACTTTAATATACCCCTTTCAATGAAAGATAGAACTGTAAAGAAACTCAACAAAGACACAGAATAATTAATCAATGAAATCAACCAACTTAACCTTATAGACATCTACAGAGCACTTCAACTAACAACAGCACAATTTATATTTTCCAGCACACATGGAACATTCTCCAGGACAGACCATTTGTTGGGTCACAAAGCTAGCTTCAATGAGTTTAAAACTTTGAACTACTGCAAAGCAACTTCTCAGATCAAAATGCTATAAAATTAGAAACCAACAGTAGGGAGATCAACCAAAAAAGAGCAAATACATGGAAACTGAACAACACCTCCCTTAAAAACTAATTTTTTTTTTTAATTTCATTTTCCATTTCTTGTATTACCCAAATACAAGAAATGAAAAATGAAATAAAAAAAATTCATTGAATCAAACAAGAATGAAAACAGAACATACCAAAATTTTTGGGACATAGCAAAAGCAGTGATAAGAGGACAATGTATAGCAATAATTGCACACATCAAAAAAGAAGAAAGAACCAAAATCAACACCATAACCCAATATCACCAACAATTAAAAAAAAGAGTAGCAAAAAAGCCTTCAGTCACCACAAGAAAGAAATAATAAATATCGTAGCAGAAATAAATGAAACAGAAAATAGAAAGACAATAGGAAAATTCAACAAGGCTAGAAGTTGGTTCTTTGAAGAGATTAATAAAATACACAAATCACTGGCAAACTTAACAAAGAAAGAGGGACAGGATACAAATAACATGATAAAAAATGAAATGTGCTACATGATCACAGAACCAACAGAAAAAAAAAAAGGATAATATCAAGATACTGTGAAGAACTGTACTCCAACAAATTTGAAAACCTAATAGAAATGGACAGATTTCTAGACACATACTACTCAACTAACCCAGCACAGACAGTTGGAATATTTGAACAGACTCACAACAAAAGAAGAAATTGAAGAAGTCATAAAAAAATTACCAACAAAAAACAGTACTGGCCCAGATGATTCCACTGGAGAATTCTACCAAACATTTAGAGAAGAACTGACACCAATCCCACTCAAACTATTTCAGAACATAGAAAATGATGGGATCCTCCCAAATTCATTTGATGAAGCAAACATTACTTTGATACCAAAATCACGCAAATATATCACTATAAAGGAAAACTATAGGCCAATAGCCCTCATGAATATAGACACAAAAATCTTAAACAAACTCCTAGCCAATAGACTCCAACAATATATTAAAAAAAAAAAAAATGATGAAGTTGATTTCATACCTGGTATGCAAGGATGGCTTAACATTAGGAAAAAAAAATCAATTTAATCAATTATATAAGTAAAATAAAGGAAAAGAACCACATGATCATATCAATCAATGCAGAAAATTCAGTATTTGATAAAATCCAACATCAGTTCCTGATAAAAACTCTCAGAAAAATAAGAATAGAAGGGAAATTCCTCAACATAATAAGGGGTAAATATACAAAGCCCAGTAGTCAACATTATTCTCAATGAAATTAGACTGAAGCCATTTCCCTTGCGAATGGGAAGCAGACAAGGATACTCTCTATTACCACTTTTATTCAACATTGTATTGGAAGTCTTAGCCAGGGCAGTAAGGCAAGAAAAGGAAATCAAAGGCAAGCAGATTGGTAAGGAAGAAGTAAAACAATCCTTGTTTGCAGATGATATAATCCTATACATGGAAAACCCAAAAGACTCAGCAAGAAAACTATTGGAACTAATTGAGATATTTAGCATAATGGCAGGATACAAGATCAACATACAAGAATCAGTTGAATTCCTCTACACCAACAAAGATATTACTGAAAAGGAAATAAGCAAATCAATGCCATTTACAATAGCTACTAAGAAAATAAAATATTTGGGAATAAATCTTACCAGGACAAAAAAGACCTATACAAAGAAAACTACAAAACAGTACTTCAAGAAACCATAAGAGGTCTACATAAATGGAAGAACATATCAAGCTCATGGATAGGAAGACTGAACATTGTGAAAATGTCAGTACTACACAAAGTAATCTATACAATCAATACAATCCCAATCCAGATTCTGTCAACATTCTTTATGGATATGGAAAAATCAATTACAAATTTTATATGGAAAAGAAAGAGATCACTGATAAGCAAAGCACTATTGAAGAGAGCAAAGTAGGAGTTCTTATTCTCCCAGACCGCAAAACCTACTATACAGCCACAGTAGTCAAAACAGCCTTGTACTAGTACAATGAGAGACACATAGGCCAGTAGGCAGAAATGAGAATCCAAACCTATGGTGAGCTGATTTTTGATAAAGTGCCAAAATCCATTAAATGATCATTTCTTTTACAATAATGCTGGAAAAACTGGTTATCCATTTGTAGCAAAATGAAACTAGATTGATACCTCACACCATACACAAAAACTAGCTCCAGATGGAACAAAGACTTAAATCTGAAGCCTAAAACTATAGAGTTTTAGGAAAAAATAGGGGCAAACATAGGTCTCCTAATTTATGGCATAAATATACTATCGAGCATAACTCAAAACTCACAAACAGTAGAAGATAAACTAGATGATTGAGATCTTCTAAAAGATAAATTTTTATGTGCATCAGAAGACTTCTCCAAGAGAGTAAAAAGGGAACCTACAGATTGGGGGGAAAACAAAACAAAACAAAAAACATTTGGCAACAACATATATGACAAGGCACTTATCTCTAAAATTTATAGAAAACTCCAACACCTCAACATCAAAAAGACAAACAAGCCAATTAAAAAAATGGGAAGAAGACATGAACAGAACTTCACCAAAGAAGATATTCACAGGTCCAACAAAACATGAAGAAATATTTGCGATCATTAGCCAATCACTCATTGCTGTCAAGTCTGTTCTGACTCATAAAGACCCCTTTTGGGTTTCCAAGGTGGTCAATCTTTATGGAAGTAGTTTGCCTAGTCTTCCTTCCATGGAGTGGCTGATGGATTTAAACCACCAACCTTCTGGTTAGCAGTCAAATGCCTTAGGCCCTACACCACAGTTGCAAATCAAAATAACCATGAGATAATATCTCACCCTAGCACTAGTAGCCAAGTTCAACAACATAGAGAATGACAAATTCTGGTGAAGATATGGAGGGATTTGGGCTCTCTTTCACTGCTGGTAGGACTGTAAAATGATACAACCACTGTGGAAATCGGGGTGGTGATTCCTTATGAAGTTGGAAATAGAAATACCATTTGATGCAGCAAGCCTGTTAGTAGGTTTATATCCTAAATAACTGAGAGTCAGGACACAAACAGATAAATGTGCATCCATGTTCATTTACAATAGTAAAGAGATGGAAACAACCTGAGTGTCCATCAGTAGAAGAACGGGTATTCAAACTATGGTACATATACACAATGGAGTATCCACGATACTGAAAACTAATGTAGAATGTGAGAAACACTGCATAACATGGATGAACTTGGAGGACATTATATTGAGTGAAATAAGTCAATCACAGAAGGACAATTATATTAGTCCACTATAGTAAAAAGTCAAGGAAAGGTTTATATATGGAAGGAAACTTTCTTTGTTGGTTACCAGGTTTGGGAGTAGAGGGAAGGGAACATTGCTAGATAGATAGAGACAAGTATTGATTTGGGCGAAAGAAAAGGAAATATACCAAAAGTGAATGACTAACTCAATAACACTAAGGAATAAGGAAGACACGGAGAGTGTAAAAGAGGTAGTGACAACAAATACAAATCCTTTTACGTATACAATACAGCATTATCAGCAGTAGGTTGAATATTGAAGTATATCTAGGCATATATAAGGTTGGCTGATGATAATTCTATATATGTATTAATATGTGCTGTAAGAATGTCCATATCACTAGAACTAACAGGAGGGTAGCATAGTGCCTAAGGCACTTGACTGCTAACCAGAAGGCTGGTGGTTCAAACCCACCAGCTACTCCTTGGAAAGAAGGTTGGGCAATATACTTCCATGGTGATACTGCCTTGGAAGCCCAAGGAGGGTTGCTATGAGTTGGGTCCAACTCGAGCTCACATAACAACAGCAACAACAACAACAGGGGGCAAAGTTATGATAACTTCTCAAGGAGAGACAACCAGCCTGACAGAGAAAGTTTTTGGACTTGTGGCTCAGGAGCATGGTTGCAGGGAATATCAAGCTCAATTGGCATAACGTATTACACAAAAATTTTGTTCTACATCCTACTTTGGTGAGTAGCATCTAAAGTCTTTAAAGCTTGCAAGGGGCTATCTGGATACAATGAGTCTCTCCTCATCCAGAGCAAAGAAGAATGAAGAAAACCAAAGACATATGGAAATAATTAGTACAAAGGACTAGTGGACCATGAGAACCTCAGCCTATATGACCATGACACTGAAGGATTAGATGGTGCCCAGCTACCAATGTCAATCACTTAGAAAAGGATCAATGCAGGAAATCCTGGATCAAATGGGAGAAAAATGTGCAATAAATCTCAAAATCATTAAAAAGGCCAGGTGTACTGGTCTGATAGAGCCTGATGAGACACCCTGAGACTATGGTCCCTAGTACCCTTCAGATCTAGATATGAATTCACTCCTGTGGCTTCCAGCCAAACAATAGACAGGCTTACAGGGTAAACATTCACATCAGGTAGATACACTTCTTAGAATGATCAGTCATGGGAAAGCATAAGGGTAGTATTTGCACAGGGAGATATCCCAGGGTGCATAAATGCATAGAAAAGGGCACAGGGAAGAAGTAACTACAGGGAGGAAGTGGGAAAAGAGTAGTACACTGTGGAGAATTGTAGTCAATGTCGTGAAACAAAATGTGTATGAAATGCTGTATGGAAAATGAATTTGCTCTGTCAACTTTCACCCAAATCACAATAAAAATTTAAAAAATAAAAACAGAAATGCTTACAAAACTAATATCTGGGAAAAAAAAAAGAATCTCTATTTTATTTTGTGCTTTCCAGGTATCTGAAGAACAGGGAATTGTGATGGATTGTACAGGTCTGTAATTAATAGAATAACATGAAATGTGTGAGATTGGTGTGAAGGTCACGGGTCCCTGGAGGGACCCCTTGCAGGAAGTATCTCAGGCCTCCTATAGGCAAGTGTAGAGGCCTCTGACCTTGGGATAGCAGGCCTGTGAAGAAGAATAGGGCTTCCAAAGAGTCAATGTCAATAGTGAAGACTATTTAAGAAATGTGAACCAGTATATAGCAGTGGGTTGAGGGCTGCAGGGACTTTTGAAAGACATCAGATAGCAAGGCAAATTGTCAAGAAAGTGTACCAAAATTCCATTGGACATAGCCATGTCTTTCTGCTCCTCTTCCCATAGCACTCTCAGTGGCTTCATGGGACTCTGGCATGCTCCCCTTTCTTTGAGAGAGACAAGGAAAGGATGAATGGTCATAGTTTGCAGACCACAAAAAGTACTTAGAGCAGGGAGCTGACTCCTGATATGAACTGGCACATGTGGTTGGTCTGGCCTGGGCTTCCTGGCTTGTGCTGATGTTGTTGACTGAGAAAATTAACTGGCAGTAGTCTATTCTGGTGGTGCAATGCCCAGGCATTTAACTGCTAAGCAGAAGTTTGCCAGTTCAAACCCACCAGTCACTCCTTGGAAGGAAGGTTGGGCAATCCTACTTCCGTAGTGATACTGCCTCGGAAACCCAAGGAGGGGTTGCTATGAGTCGGG
>NW_006922177.1:1010772-1021955 GCF_000298275.1 Orycteropus afer afer
TACTTCCGTAGTGATAACTGCCTCGGAAACCCAAGAAGGGGTCGCTATGAGTCGGGGCCGACTCGACGGCACATAACAACAACAACAACAACACCCAAGCTATTAAACTAGACTTGAGAATGGCTCAGAGCAACATTGACTTTAAACAGCTTCCTCTACCTCCCCAGAGGGGTGGGCTATGAGAAATTCTCAGCCTGCCACTCTAGGAATGAAGCTATTTAGTTTTGTCCATTTGGGTAGTGGGAAATACTTGTCCACAGTTACCTTAGTTTTTCCCTGGTTCATCTTGTTTCTCATTGCACTGAGCAGCTTCCTTAGGGTGCTCTCCAAGGGTAATAGGATCCTATTCTCACCTGCGACAGTAACTTTTATCTTTCTTTTGGCTGTAGTAGGAGGGGATGTATTAATTTTAACAGGTTTATTTGAAAAATTAAAAAGTTGGAGACAAGGACTTTTTGTTCTGCTATGCTTATAACTAAAAGGGTCATATTATTTTATATACCTCATACAAAGCATCCTTTTCTCTCCAGACTATGGAATTCAAATGAGTTAGGCTGCATTGCTTCTCAAAACTTGTCACAACAAGAGGGTGTGGCTAACAGTCACAGGGAGGGATGTCACCCTTAGAAGGAGACAGTGCATATCTTAAGATATGCTAGACAAAGAAGGAAATTGTTCTTGGAATCTTATCAGTGGATATTTTGCTTTGAGATTCTGAGTAGCCCATATCATACACACCTTCAAACAACAGGACAGCTTGAGAACTGAAGTCATCAACCTCAAAGATCATCAACTTCAAGACATTCCCATTGGAGTTACACCCACAGCAGTGATAGTAGCAGTGTCAACTAATTATGGCTGAATAACCAAACAGAACACATTCTACCTGACATTTGTCTCTATTATTCATTTTCTTCTTGATTAGAAAGACCTGGGGCAATGATACCTTAGATGACAGTATTCAGGTGTTAATGTGTTATTAATTGCCTAAGGAATAGTATTCGTTTCCGATCAGGAACACTTTGTTCCTCAAAGTGATATCTTTGCTTTTTAACACTTTTGCAGATTTGCCCAATAAAATATGTTGTTGATTTTTTGACTGCTGCTTCCATGGGTGTTGATTGTGGAACCAAGTAAAATGAAATCATTGACAACTTGAATTTTTTCTCCCTTTATCATAATGTTACTTATTGGTGCAGTTGTGAGAATTTTTGTTTATTTCATGTTGAGGTATAATCCAGACTGAAGGCTATAGCCTTTAATCTTCATCAGTAAATGTTTCAAGTCATCTTCACTTTCACTAAGCAAGTTTATCTCATCAGCATATTGCAGGTTGTTAATGAGTCTCTCACCAATTCTGGTGCCTTATTCTTCTTCATATAATCCAGTTTCTTAGATTATTTGCTCTTTATTCAAATCAGAGCAGAGCAGAGATAAAGGAAAAGGAGCAGAGAAAAAAGATAGAATGAATGAAACTGGAATTGGGTCTTTGAAAAGGTTAATAAAGTCAACAAACCTTTGGCTAGACAGACAAAGGAAAAAAAAAGACAAGATGCAAATAACTAAAATAAAATAAAAATGAAACCGGGGATGTTAAAACTGATCCTACAGAAATAAAAATCATCATAAAAGAACACTAATAATAATAGTATTCCAACACATGGTGTCCTGGCAAGATGGTGGAATAGGAACACAAGCTGCACAGACCCTCTACAACAAAACAATGAGAAATCAATTGAATCCAATACAGAAGATGATGGATCCTGGAACCCTGAGCTTTAAAGGGAGGATAAAGAAGTGGATTAAATACCAACTAGTAGAAGAACCTGAATGAAACAGAGAGTAAAGAGATAAATGGAACTGAGGACTGCTGACTGTCCTGAGGGAACAGCCAGTTTGAAAATTTCCCAATAACAATGTAAGAATTAGCTCTGCTCACTGAAGCTGCATGAACAAGGACTACATTGGCACCTGATGATCAGAAAGGAGAATGGTGAGGAAAGGGACAGATGAACCTGTGGACTGCCAGTGTCTGTCCTGATGGTGCCACCATTTTGGATGTTTTCAAGCAGCTGGCACAGTAGTTTTGAGTAGGTGGGGATGGTGTTCTTGCTTGAACTGCAACCTGGGAGGGTGCTCCACCTGTCAAGGGCATCACGGCAACCACACTGGAAACTGGAAACTGTGTTGTTGTTTTTGTTGTTACGTGCCTTTGAGTCAGACCCGACTCATATTGACCCCTCCTTGAGTTTCTGAGGCAGTATCACTACAGAAGTAGATTGCCCAACCTTCCTTCTGAGGAGTGGCTGGTGGGTTTGAACCGCCAACCTTCTGGTTAACAGTCAGATGCCTTAGGCACTGCACTACCAGAGCTCCCAACTGGAAATTGTAAAGATGCGATATTCCCCTGGTTACTCTTGTGCCCCACACCTTCTTGGTGAACAGGGTATGGCCATCCCCCTACCTCCACCCATCTTCTTAACCTGCAGAGGCTCCTTCCTGGTCTGTGCCTTAGCAGAGCCTGGGTGCCATGCCCTGCCTCCAACAGATTTGTTTGTGTTTGTTAGTTTTCAAATTATTCTTTGTATCTTCCTCCTCTCTTTATTTTTTTTTCTCTAGTTCTTGTTTTTATTTCTGTTTTTCCTTTTCTTTTTTCTCTTCCCTTTGCCTCATTCCCTATTTTTTTCTTTCTTTTGGTTATTCCAATCCTTTGTTTTTCCTTTTGCAGTTTCCCCTAATATTTTACTCTTTCTCTTTTTTTTCTCATTCTGCCCTCCCCAGACAGTGTGGCTCTCCCCGCTTCTTTTTCTCATTATCTTTCTTTAATCCTTTTAAAATATATTTTAAAAATTTTCATCGTATTTATTGAATTTCTTTTTTTGTGTGTATGTGATTATTACTATTTGATTATGTGGGTTTTTTTTTTTTTTCCTCCAGTTTTTGTGTTTTTGGTGGTTTTTAATTTTTCTTTTTGTCTAACTACATGGGAGAGAGCAACCATTCTCTCACAACCCAACTATACCTGCACCTCCTGTAGCCCCACCCACTGAGTGGGAGCCACCACTTGCTTTTGCACCAACTGTCCAATGATAGATGGTGGCCAATACCAGCTCAACTCACCCTCAACTGCTCTTTATGAACAACTAAGAGAGATCTATACACACACCCTCATTCTTTATCACACCCACCAGGAGACAGGTGGTGAGTGCTTAAGTGTTAACAAGTAGCAAATAGAGGAGCACAGTACTCTACTCACACAGATATATCAAAAGAAAGAAAGAAAGAGAGAGAGAAGAAAGAAAGATCCTGTGTAAATCATACTGTTTTGGTTACATAGTACTACTCTAAACAGACATTTACCACAAACAGGATGGCTTGTACAAACAAGAGTTTATTCCCTTGCAGTTTTGGAGGCTAGAAGCCAAACTTCAAAGTGCCAGACTCTAGGGTTTGGGTGAAAGCCCCTTGCTCAGTCTCTTGCTCTCAGACCACTGAAGCTGGAGGTTTTTCTTCACTCAGGCAGCTGCTGGCTGCTGAGGCTGACAAACCCAAAATTGACAAGTAAAAAGGCACAGCCCTGATATTATCAAACAACACAGTGGGTCATTGATTCAAGTCTATTAAGAGTCTCAAGGTTAGCAGACAACATGTCAGGCTGCTGAACAATAACTCAGCTGCATACAGGATTCAAGCATGGCAAAAGCTACAGATGATTCCTAGAGATTCTCTTTATATACAGGGAGCAAACCACATCCCTACGGAAGTTACTCAGCTACTTCAGTAGATTCCACCATGGATTGATTACTAGTCTCATCAGGAGGAATACTACATCCATCTTCCCAGCCACTCAAATCCAGGCCCAGCCAAGTTGACACATAAGCTTAACTACCACACACACCAACACATAACCACAAATTAAACATAAATGCAGCACCACAATATCTTGGAGACAACAGACCATCACAGCCCACACAGAAAAAGGAAGGTGAAGTAGTAGATACTAGGGAACAGGGTACAAACCCAGAAAACAACCTTGAAGAAGAAGTACATTGGAATTCCTTGATAAGGAATTCAAAAGAATTATAATTGGGTACCTTTAGTGGATTGAGAGACAGATCAAGGAAAATATTAAGGAAAACTCAGACAAAACTGCAGAACCATTTCAGAAAGCTATACAAAAAGAAATAAACAAAATTAACAAAACAAACAAAAATTTGAAATGATACAAAAACAACAAATAGAAAGCCAGAATATTAATACTAAGGTTTCAGAAATAGATGATGCATTGAAGGGGCAAAGGAGTAGAATTGCATCAGTGGAAGACAGAATTAGTGAGATTAAAGACAAATACCTCAATACTACTTTTTTAAGGGATCAATCAGATAAAAGATCAAAACATAATGAAGAAAGACTAAGATTCATGTGAGATATTTTCAAGAGGAATAACCCATGTGTGATCAGAATTCCAGAACAGAAAGAGACAGAGGAAACCACAGAGAAAATTATCAAAGGTCTGTTGGAAGATAATTTCCCTGATATAATTAAAGATGAGAATATATCCATTCAAGAAGGTCAAATAACCCCAAACAGGACAAACCCCAAAAGAAAATCACCAAGACATATTGTAAAACTCACAAAAACCAAGGACAGAGGAAGAATCCTGAAAGTAGTGTGGGAATAATGAAAAGTTATCTATAAAGGGCAACCAATAAGACTAAGCTCTGATTTTTCATCAGAAACCATGCAGACAAGAAGACAATGAGATAATATATATATGTTGTTGTTGTTGTTATGTGCTGTCGAGTCGGACCTGACTCATAGCACCCCTCCTTGGGTTTCTGAGGCAGTATCACTACAGAAGTAGATTGCCCCATCTTACTTCTGAGGGGTGGCTGGCAGGTTTGAACCGCCAGCCTTCTGGTCAGCAGTCAAGTACCTTAGGCACTACGCTACCAGAGCTCCCTGAAATTAAAAAATCTCCAGCCAAGAATTACATAGCTAGCAAAAGTGTTTAACAAATGTGATGGTGAAATAAGGACATTTCCAGATAAGCAGAAATTAAGGAAATTTGTTAAAACCAGACAAACTTTACAAAAGATGCTAAAGGGAGTCCTTTGGACAGAGAACTAACAACAGTAAACAACAACTGATGATTAACACACATGATGACATAACTCAGAAACCAACCCAGTTATAGAAATAAGCAAAGTAAAATAAACTTACAAGACTGTAAACAGGGAACCACAGACATCATTTGACAAATGAAGACAACTACAAACCAAACAAAGGGAGTAAATAGTATAGTTATAGATCTTCTAAATGGTGAGGAAGTCAAGACTATTGTGAGAAAGAACAAACTGTTTTAAATTTGGGAAGAAAATTATAAATTACAGAGTAACCTCAAAGAAAAATTATAAACTTTCACATCAAAATAAAGAAGAAACTTGAGTTTCTTTTTTATAAATAAATAAAAAAGAAGACAAATGCAAATACTAAAACAGTAACAATGAAGGAGATGAAAATATGACTCATGAACACAATGAGGTCAGCACAAAAAATTACATGGAACAAAGAAATCAGCAACACCACAAAAAATAACAAAATAACATCAATAAATTCATACTTGTGGATAATTATACTGTATGTAAATAGATTAAATGCACTACTCAAGAGATGCAGAGTTGCAGACTGGATAAGAAAGCATGACCTGTCAATATGCTACAAGAGACTCACCTTAGACACAAAGACAAAAGCAGACTAAAAATAAAAGGTTGGAAAAAGATATATCAAACAAGTAACCAAAGAGAGCAAGAGGGGCAATATTAATTTCTTATAAAATAGACTTTGAGACAAAAATGACTATAAGACACAAGGGAGGACATTATATAATGATTAAAGGATCAGTTGAACAAGAGGACATAACTGTAATAAATATTCACACACCCAATATTAGTACCCCAGATACATAAAGTAGAGTTTAACAGAATTGAAAATAAAAATAGACTCCACATTAATAGTAAACCAAAATCAAACTCACTGCCATCAAGTCGATTAGACTCAGCGACCCCTCCATGGGTTTCTGAGGTATCTCTATGGAAGAAGATTCCTACCAAGGAGTGGCTAGTGGGTTTGAACCACCAGTCTTCTGGTTAGCAGTCAAATGCCTTAGGCACTAGTAGGAGAGTTTAACATACCACATTCAATAAAAAATAGAACAACTGGAAAGAAATTCAACAAATATGCAGAAGAACTAAACAATATGATCAACCAACTTGACCTTATAGACATCTACAGAACACTTCATCCAACAACCGCACAATATACATTCTTTTCTAGCACACATGGAACATTCTTCAGAAATGACTATATGTTAAGCCACAAAGCAAGCCTCAATCAATTTAAAACCTTGAAATACCACAAAGCATCTTCTCAGATCATAATGCTATAAAATTAGAAATCAACACTAGAAAGACCAACAGAAAAAGAGCAAATGCATGGACACTGAGTAACACCCTCCTCAAAAGTGACCAGGTAATAGAAAAAATTAAAAAATTTCTTGTATCAGATGAGAATAAAACACAACATACCAAAGTCACTGGGACACAGCAAAAGCAGTGATCAGAGGGCAATTTATAACAATAGATGCACACACTAAAAAAGAAGAGTGAGCTCAAATCAACACCTTAACCCAACATCTCCACAATTAGAAAAAGAGCAGCAGAAAAAACCTACAGTCACCAGAAGAAAGGAAATAATCAAGATTCGGGCAGAAATCAATGAAACAGAAAACAGAAAGACAATAGAAAAAAAAAATCAACAAGACTAGAAGTTGATTCTTTGAAAAGATTTAAAAAATGGACAAACCATTGGCAAACTTAACATAGGAAAAGAAAGAGAAGATGCAAGTAACACAAATAAGAAATGAAAGGGGTGATGTCACAATAGAACCAACAGAAATTAAAAATCCCACTGCCATAGAGTTGGACCTGACTCATAGCAAGCCCTCTTTGTGTTTCTGAGGTGGTGTCACTATGGAAGTAGATTGCCCAACCTTCCTTCTTAGGAGTGGCTGGTGGGTTTGAACCACCAGCTTTCAGGTTAGCAGTCAAATGCCTTAGGCATATCAGGATAGGCACTTGACTGCTAACCAAATGGCTGGAGGTTCAAACCCATCAGCCACTCCTCAGAAGGAATATGGGGCAATCTACTTCTGTAGTGATACTGCCTTGGAAACCCAAGGAGGGCTCGTTATGAGTCGGGTCTGACTCAACAGCACATAATAACAACAACAACATGAAGAATTGTACTCAAACAAATTTGAAAACCAGCAGAATTGGACAGATTTCTAGAAATACACCTAGACTAACACTGACTGAGGTAGAAAACTTGAATAGACCCTAACAAAAGAAGAAATTGAAAGGCCATAAAAAAATTACACAAAAAAAAGTCCTGGCCCAGATGGTTTCACTGGAGAGTTCTACCAATCATTCAGGGAAGAACTGACACCAATCCTGTTCAAACTATTCCAGAACATAGAAAAGGGTGGAATTCTTCCAAATTCATTTTATGAAACAAGCATAACCTTGATACTAAAACCAGGCAAAGACACCACTAGAAAGGAAAACTGCAGACCAATATCCCTCATGAATATCAATGCAAAAATCTTCAACAAATTCCTAGCCAATAGACTCCAACAACATATAAAAAAAATGATACATCATGACCAAACGGGACCAAACCAGGTACTCAAGGATGGTTCAATATTAGAAAAACAATCAACATAATCCATCACATAAATAAAATAAAGGAAATGAATCACATGATCATATCAATTGAAGCAGAAAAAGAACATCTGTTCCTGACAAAATTCTTAGTAAAATAAGAATGTAAGGGAAAATCCTCAACATAAAAAAGGACCAAAACCAACCAAACTTACTGCTTTGGAGTTGGGTCCAACTCATAGTGACCCCTCCTTGGGTTTCCAAGGCAGTAACACTACAGAAGTAGATTGCCCAACCTTCTTTCTGGGGAGTGGCTGGTAGGTTTAAACAGCCTTCTTGTTAGCAGTCAAATGCCTTAGGCACTACACCACCAGTTGCCCAACCTTCCTTCCAAGGAGCGGCTGGTGGCTTTGAACCACCAGCCTTTGGGTTAACAGTCAAATGCTTTGGTCTCTACCCCACCAGCGCTCCCTTAATAAAGGACATATATGCAAAACCAACAGCCAACATTATTCTCAATGGAGAGAGACTGAAACCATTCCCCTTGCTAACCGGAACCAGAAAAGGAAGACCTCCATCTCCACCTCTATTCAACATTGTATTGGAAGTCCTAGCCAGGACAATAAGGCAAGAAAGGAAAATCAAAGGCATCCAAATTTGTCAGGAAAAAGTAAAACTATCCTATTTGCAGATTGTATGATTCTATATATAGAAAAGGAGCTCTGGTAGCATAGTGCCTAAGGCAAATGACTGCTAACCAGAAGGCTGGTGGTTCAAACCCACCCGCCTCCTCGGAAGGAAGGTTGGACAATCTACTTCCATAGTGATACTACCTCAGAAACCCAAGAAGGGGTCACTTGAGTTGGGTCCAATTCAATGGCACATAAGATTTAGTGCAGAGACAAGACAAAAGATCAACCTACAAAAATCAGTTGATTCCTCCACGCCAGCAAAGAGATTGCTGAAAAGGAAATGAGGAAATCAATACCATTTACAGTAGCTACCAAAAAGATAAGACACTTGGTGTGTTAAGCTGGGTTATCTAGTGAAGCAAAACCAGTTAAGCTTACATATATAGAGAAAGAGAAATTTATCTTATGAAAATGGCTCACACACTTACAGAAGCTGGCAAGTCCCAAGTTCTTGGATCAAATGTCAAGATGGAGGCTTTTCCTGACTCACACAGTTGCAAGGGCTGATGAGCTCAAGGTTGGCAGACAGTGTACTGGCTGTTGACTCCAACAAATGACGAACCCAAGATCTCCAGGCTGAATGGTGGACTGTTTGCTCATGGACAGTTGTAGGCAGCACAACAGAATCCCGATCCACAGAAGAGTGTCTCTTTTCCCAGGATCTCCATACATATACTGGAAGCAGTCCACACCTGTAGGGTAACTCTTTTTCAATGGATTGGCTGGTCAAAATATATACATCAGATCCCATCATTGGAACAACCCACATCATAATTGCTTAAATCACACAGAATTGTGGTCCAGCCAAGTTGACACACAGCTCCAATGATCACACTTGGGAATAAATCTTACTAACACAAAAGACCTATACAAAGAAAACTTTGAAACACTATGTCAAGAAACTATAAGAGATCTACATAAATGAAAGAACATACTATGTTTATGGATAGGAAGACTGTGAAAATCTCAATCCATTGTGAAAATATCAGTACTACTGAAAGCAATCTATACATTCTATGCAATCCTGATTCAGATTTTATAAACATTCTTTAAAGACGTGGAAAAAACAATCACTAAAGGAAGGTTGGGCAATCCTACTTCCGTAGTGATACTGCCTCGGAAACCCAAGGAGGGGTCACTATGAGTCGGGGCCGACTCGACGGCACATAACAACAACAACAACAACAATTTTATTTGGAAGGGAAGGGGACCTTGGATAAGAAAAAAAATTCTTAAGAAGAAGAAGAAAGTAAGAGGTCTCTTACTCCCAGATCTCAAAACATACTACACAGCCACAGTTGTGAAAATAACCTGGTATTGGTATAGTGACAGTCACATAAATTAGTGGAAGAGAATTGAGAACCCAGAAATTAATCCATTGATCTACAGTTAGGTGATCTGTGACAAAGGTCTGAAATACATTAAATGGGGAAGAGATTGTCTCTCAGATGGTACTGTTAGAACTGGATATACATTTACAGGAAAATGAAACAAGATCCATACATCACACATTATAAAAAAAACTGGCTCCAGATGGAATAGAGACTTAAATGTAAAACCCAAAAGTGTAAATTTCATCAAAGAAAAAATAGGGTAAACTTAGGGGCCCTAATTTATAACATACATAGACTACCAAGTATAACCCAAGATGCACAAATAGGAGAAGATAAAACTAGATGACTGGGACCTTCTAAAAGTTAAATTCTTGTATGCATCAAAAGACTTCTCCAAAAGAGTAAAAAGAGAACCAACAGAACGGGGAAATATATTTGGCAATGACATATCAGACAAAGGACCTTTCTCTAAAATTTACAGAAAACTCTAGCACCTCAACATCAAAAAGACAAACAATCCAATTTTAAAATGGGGAGAAGATGTGAACAGACACTGCACCAAAGATAATATTCAGGCAGCCAACAAACACACAAAGAAACATTTGTGATCACTGGTTATTGGAGATATGCAAATCAAAACAACCATGAGATTCCATCTCACCCCAGCATTAATAGCAAAATTTAACAAGATGGAAAATAACAAATGCTGGTGAGGATGTGGAGAGATTGGGAATCTCATACACTGGTGGTGGGACTGTAAAATGATACAACCACTGTGAAAATCAGTATTGCAATTCCTTAAAAAGTTGGAAATAGAAACACCATTTGATCCAGCAATACCATTACAAGCTATATGCCCTAAAGAAGTGAAAGACAAGACATGAACAGATATATGCACATCCATGTTCATTGCAGCACCATTCACAATAGCAAAGGGATGGAAACAACCTAAATGCCCATAAACCAAGGAATGGATAAACAAACTGTGATACATACACACCAACAGAATATTATGCAACCCTAAAGAATAATATTGTTGTTGTTGTTAGGTGCTGTCGAGTTGTCTCCAACTCATAGCAGCCCCATGTGCAGCAGAACAAAACACTGCCTGGTCCCGCACCAGCTCCATGATCCCTGCTATACTTGAACCCATCATCACAGCCACTGTGTCAATCCATCGCATTGAAGGCATCCCCCTCTTTTGTCGACCCTCTACCTTACGACTTTCCTGAGTGTTCAGGAATTCCCATCCTTCTCCAGGGAATGGTCCCTTCTGACAACATGACCAAAATAGGTGAGACCAAGTCTGGCCATTCTCGCTTCCATGGAGCATTTTGGGTACACTTCCTCCAGGACATATCTGTTAGTTCTTTTGGCAGTCCATGGTACTTTCAGCATTCTTCACCAGCACCACAACTCAAAAGCATCAACTCTTC
>NW_006922177.1:1025558-1043926 GCF_000298275.1 Orycteropus afer afer
CACACACACAAAAAAATATCATCAATGCTCTGAACTGTAAATGGGGAAGTAGTTATGCTGGGGAATATCTTGTTGTGTATGTTTTTAGCACAATAATAATTTTTTAAAATTATAGTATTCTACCACATTAAATTGGTGTTATTGTTGATACCAAAACCAAAAAACCAAACTCATTGCCATTGATTTGATTCCCACTCTTAGTGAACCCCATTGGGTTCCCAAGGCCAAATTGAGCCCTGCTCATGGTTACCCCATGCCCAATGTAACAAAGCAATGGTGATCCTGAGTTATCCTCATGATCAGTTACAGAATGTGCTGCTGTGATCCACAGTAATTTAATTGTCTTATTTTTGTAAGTAAATCACTAGTCCGTCTTAGTGCTGAAACTTGTTCATCATCATGAATCCAAGCTTCCACTGACAGATAGGTGGTGGCTGCACATGAGGTGTGTTGGCTGGGAATTGAGTTCTGATTTCCCGTATGGAAAGAATTCTACTACTAAAGCATCACTGCTCTTCAACAAATTAGATAATCTACATGAAATGGATAAATTTCTGTAAACACATAAAGAGCCAAAATTGACTCAAGTAAAAATAGAAAATCTCAACAGGTACACAACTCATGAAGAGATTGAATTAGTAGTTTAAAAGTCCCAAGAAAGAAAATTCTGGACCACATGAGTTCACTGGGTAATTCTACCAACATTTCAAGGAGAATTAACATCAATCCTTCTTGAACTCTTCAAAAAAGAAGAAGATAGAGGAGGCTGAGAATGGGGAGGAGGATGAAGAAAAGGGGAAGAAGGAGGAGAATAAGAGTAAGGAGACTTCCTAACTCATTTTATGAGACCAACATTACCTTGATAACAAAAAAACCACAAGAAAAAAGAATGAGAGACTAACATTCTTATGAATATTGATGCAAACATCCTTAACAAAAACAAGTAAACTGAGTCCAATAGCTCATTAGCAAGATCATACACAATGTCCAAGTAGGATTTGTCCCAAGAATACAAGGATGGTTTGAAATACGAAAAACCAATCAATGTAATACACCAAAATATGGCTTTGATGATAGAAATGATGCTGGAGAGCACCAGTGGCTGGGCAGCTGGTGGTAGTTATTACCCATGATGAGACTGCCAATCAACTCTATGGAGGGATCTACCATAAGCAGCTGAATAGCTGCCTTTGGGATATGCTCTGCTTCCTGTATATAAGATTTTGCAAGATCAACAACTGGGGTAATTGTGTGTGTATCAGCTTGGCTGGGCCTGGTTGAGTGGCTGGGCAGCTGGTGGTAGTTATTACCCATGATGTGACTGCCAATCAACTCCATGGTGGGATCTACCACAAGCAGCTGAGTAGCTGCCTTTGAGATGTGCTCTGCTTCCTGTATATAAGGAGAAGCCTTGGAAATGGTCTCTAACCTATGGCACACTTGGACCCTGCATGTAGCTGTGTTGTTACTTAGCAGCCTTCTATGCTCTGCCAACCTTGGGACTTACAATGGACTTAAGTTAATATCCTGCTGTGGGGTTTGGTAATATTGGGACTGTGCCTTTTTACTTGTCAATCTTGGGGCTTCTCAGTCTCAGCAGCCAGCAGCTGTCTGAGTAAAGAAACATCTCTAGCTCTAGCGGGCCAGGAGCAGGAGGCAGAGCTGGACCCTAAGCTTGAGAGGGTTTCACCCAGCCCCTAGATTCTGGCACATTGAAATTGGATTTAAAGCCTCCAAATTGTAAGAATAAACTCCTGTTTGTTAAGGCCATGCCATTTGTGGTATATTTCTTGTCAGAGTGGCACTAGGTAACCAGATCAACAACTTACTCATTACAAATACCTTTTTTAACAATACAAATGGTGGTTGCACATGTGGACTTCACCAGGTGAAATACACAGGAATCAGATCAACTACATTTGTGGAAAGAGACGATGGAGAAGCTCAGCATCTTCGGCCAAAACAAGGTCAGGAGCTGACTGTGGAAAAGACCACCCATTGCTTATATGAAAGTTCAAGTTGATGCTGAAGACAATTAAAAAAAAATCCACAAGAGCCAAAATATTATCTTGAATATATTCTACCTGAATTTAGAGACCATCTAAAGGGTAGATTTGATGCATTGAACACCAGTGACCGAAAACCAGACAAATTGTGGGATGATGTCAAGAATATCATCCATGAAGAAAGCAAAAGATCATTAAAAAGAAAGGAAAGGAAAAAAAAGATCAGAATGGATGTCAGAAGAGACTTTGAAACTTGCTCTTGAATGGAGAGTAGCTAAAGCAAATGGAAGAAATGACAAGATAAAAGAGTTGAACAGAAGATTTCAAAGAAGGAAAGAGACCTGGGATAAGCAAAGTGCTGCTGAAGAAGAAAAACAAAGTAGGAGGTCACACACTCCCAGAGCTCAAAGCCTACTATAGAGTCACTGTAGTTAAAACATGCTATTGGTACAATGATAGATAGATAGACCAATGGAACAGAATCAAAAACCCAGAGATAGGCCCATCCATCTATGGACAGCTGATCTTTGAGAAAGGACAAAAACCCATTAAAATGGGGGATAGATATCCTCTTTAACAAATGGTGCTGGCAAAATTCAATGTCCATTTGTAAAAAAATGAAACAAGACCCACACCTCATCTTATACATAAAAACAAACTCAAATTGCTCAAAGCCTTAAATGTAAAACCCAAAACTATAAAGCTCATCAAAGATAAAATATGGACAAATCTAGGGGCCCTATCTATGGCATAAATAGACTATCAAGCATACCCAAAATTCACAGGCAGTGGAAGAGAAGCTAGGTGACTGGGACCTTTAAAAATTAAATTTTTTATCCCTGTTGAAAGACTTCTCCATAAGGGTAAAAAGAGAACCTACAGATTAGGACAAAAATATTTTGCTATGACATTTCTGACAAAGGATTTATCTCCAAAATTTATAGGAAACTTCAACACCTCAATGCCAAAAAGACAAACAATTAGTTTAAAAAATTGCCAAAGGATATGAACAGACATTTCACTAAAGAAGATATACTGATGGCCAACAAGCACAATGCTCATGATCATTAGCCATTAGAGAGCTGCAAATCAAAACAACAATGAGATATCATCTCATCCCAGCAATAACAGCAAAATTCAACAAGACAGAAAATAACAAATGCTGGCGAGGTTGCAGAGAGATTGGAACTCTCATACACTGCTGGTGGGGCTACAAAATGGTACAACCATTATGGAAAATGGTGTGGTGTTTCATTGAAAAACGGAAAATAGAAATGCCATTCAATTCAGCAATTCTGTTACTAGGAATATATCCTAAAGAGGTGAGAGACAGGGCAAGAACAGAGACATATGCACACCCATGTTCATCACAGCACAATTCACTATAGCTAAGAGATGGAAACAACCTAAATGCCCATCAGCAGATCAATGGATAACCAAACTATGGTACAGTCACATAATGGAATACTATGTTACATTAAAGAATAATGAAGAATATACAAATCATTTCACAACATTAATGACTTTGGAGGACATCATGCTGAGTGAAATAAGTCAATAGCCAAAGAACAAACATTGTATGAAACCATTATTTTAAAAAGTCAAGGAAAGTTTTACTTAGGGAAGGAAATTCACGTTGTTGGTTACCAGAGATAGGTGGGGTGGGGAGGGAAAATTTCAGACTAGTTGGGGATCACATGTTGATTTGGATGAGGAGAGGGATGGTGTGGAAAGAGTATGTGATCAGCATAGTGGCATTGGGGAAAGGAAAGACACTGAAACATGCACATAAGATATAGACAGCAGTATATACATAATACTGCATTACCACTAACACCAAACACCAGACAACACATAAATGCATAGACAAATGAGAAGTTCAGGTGGGAGTCGGCAAAAAGGATGAAGTCCTCTAGATGAAGGATAGCTTTGGCTGAAGATAATCTTACATATACACTTGTGCTACAAAATTAGCCACACATATTACAGAAGCAACAGAAGACAAAGTTGGAGTAACCTCTCAGAGACAAACAAATACCTTGAGAGAGAGAATCACAGTGCCTGCTGACTTGGGACTGCAGTCTTGGGGTACATCATGCTCAATTGGCACAACATTCTTGTTTTACAACCTACTTTGGTGAGTAGTGTCTGAAGGAGCTCTGGTGGTGTAGTGTCTAAGGCATGTCACTGCTAACCAGAAGACTGGTGGTTCAAACCCACCAGCCACTCCTCAGAATGAAGGATGGGCAATCTATGTCTGTAGTGATACTGCCTTGGAAACTCAAGGACGGGTTACTATGAGAGTAGTGTCTGGGGTCTTAAAATCTTTTGAGCAGCCATCTAAGATGCAACTATTGGTCTCCTCTTATGTGAATCAAAGAAGAGGGAAGAAAATCAAAGACATCTGTAAACAATTCGTCCAAGGATAAGATGAACATGACAACCTCAGCCTTCATGACCCTGAGACTAGAAGAACTAGATATGCTTGGCTACTGAGGCACCACTCAGAAAGGAATCAAAACTGGAGATGCTGGATAGAGTGGGATGAAAAATGTGGAGCAAAATTCAAAAGCACAAAATGACCAGAATTACTGATCAGATAGAGTTTGGTATAACCCCCAAGACTATGGTCCTGGGTTACCCTTTGGACCTAGAAATGGACTCATTCCCATGGACTGGCTCTCAGCCCAACAATAGAAAGTCCTACATGCAAAACACCCACTCCAGGCAATGCACTCACCTCCTCCAGGGAGATGCACCCCTTACAGCAATCAGCTATGAGACAGCAGTGGGGCAGCATTCACATAGAGGGATACATGGACAGAGAGGAGTGCACAGTTAAGAAGGGCACAGGGAGGGGGTAGACACAGGGACAGGAAAGGAGAATATGTTATGGTTGGGGTTGGTAATTGGGGGGTGAAATTAGATGTACATGAACTACTGAAAGTAAAACAAGTTTATTCTGTAAATTTGCACTCCAAACCAAACCAAACTCACTGCCGTCCAGTCATACCCGACTCATAGTAACCCCTCCTTGGGTTTCCAAGGAAGTATCACTATGGAAATAGATTGCCCAATCTTTCCTTAAAGCACAATAAAATTAAAAAAAAAAAAAAAAAAAAAAAAAGATTTCAAAGAGCAGCTCAAGAAGACAAAGTCAGTTATTGAAATGAAATGTGCAAAGACCTGGAGTAAGAAAACCAAAGGGGAAGAACATGTTCAGCATTTCTCAAGCTGAAGAAAGAAAAAATTCAAGCCTTGAATTGCAATATTGAAGAATTCCATCTGCACAATATTGAATGATTCAGGAAGCATCAAAACAATATGAAAGGAATTCAAAGAGTCACTCTACCAAATGAATTGGTCAATGTTCAGTTATTTCAGGAGGTGGCATATGAATGAGGACCAATGGTTTCAAAGGAGGAAGTAGAAGCTGCACTGAAGGAACTGGTGAAAAACAAGGCTCCAGCAATTGACCAAATACCCATTGAGATGTTGCAACAATTGGATGTGGTCCTGGAGGCACTTACTTATCCATGCTAAGTAATTTGGAAGACAGCTATCTGGCCAGCTGATTGGAAGAAATCCATATTTGTGCCCATTCAAAAGAAAGGTGATCCTGTTGAATGTGGAAATTATTGAACAATATCACTAATATCACACACAAGTAAAAGTTTATCGAAAGTAATTCAAAACCAGCTGCAGTAGTATACTGACAGTGAACTACCAGAAATGCAAACTGGATTCAGAAGTGGATGTGGAATGAGAGTTATCATTGCTGATGTCAGATGAATCTTGGCTGAAAGCAAAGAATACCAGAAAGATGTTTATTTGTGTTTTATTGATTATGCAAAGACATTCTGCTATGTGGATCATAACAAATTATGGATAACATTGAAAAGAGTGGAAATTTCAGAACACTTAATTGTGTTCCAGAGGAACCTGTACATAGGCTGTTATTTGAAAAGAACAAGGGGATACTGCATGTTTTTTAAAACAGGAAGGGTGTGCATCAGGGTTGTGTCCTTTCACCATGCTTATTCAATCTGTATATTAAGGAAATACTGTGAGAAGCTGGACCATATTAGGGAGCTCTAGTGGCATAGTGCCTAAGGCATTTGACTGCTAACCAAAAGGCTGGAGGTTCAAACCCACCAGCCACTCCTTGGAAGGAAGGTTGGGCAATCTACTTCCATAGAGATACAGCCTCAGAAACCCAAGGAACTGTTGCTGTGAGTGAAATCGACTCAATGGCAGTGAATTTGGAATTATATTTGGACTATATTAAGGGGAACATAGCAACAGGATTGGAGGAAGACTCATTAACAGCCTGCGATATGCAGATGATACAACCTTGCTTGCCGAAAGTGAAGGTGACTTGAAACACTTGCTGATGAAGATTAAAGACTACAGTCTGCAGTGTGGATTACACCTCAACGTAAAGAAAATGAAAATCCTCACAAGTGGACCAACAACTAGCCTCATGATAAATGAAAAAAGATTCAAGTTGTCAAAGATAACATTTTAGTTGGATCCACAATCAACACTCACAGAAATGGTAATCAAGAAATCAAGTATTGATTACACTAGGCAAATCAGCTGCAAAAAAAATCTCTTTAAAGTGTTGAAGAGCAAAGATATTACTTTAAAGACTAAGGTGTGCCTAACCCAAACAATGGTGTATCTGATCACCTCAGATGTATATGAAAGCTGTACAATATATAAGACCGATGGAAGAAGAGTTGATGTCTTTGAATTGCGGAATTAGCGAAGAATACTAAAAATAACATGGACTTCCAAAAGAATGAACAAATCTGTCCTTGAAGGAATTCTGCTGGAATGGTCCTTGAAAGCAAGAATAGCCAGACTGTTTTTATTTATTTATTTATTTTTTTAATTGTGATTTGGGTGAAAATTTACAGAGCAAATTGACTTTTCATACAGCAGTTTAAATACACTTTGTCTCATGACATTGACTACAATTTACCACAATGCAATAGCTCCCCTCCCACTTCCTCCCCATAGTTACCTCTTCCCTGTGTCCATCCCTCCATGCACTCTTGCCCTCTGAGCTTTCTCCCTGTGCATAAACAGCCCTTCTTTCTCCCATGATTGTTCTCTCCAAGGAGTGTATCTAGCTCAGGTAAATGTTCAAGTCATATGCCTGTCTTTTGTTTGGCTGGAAGCCACAGGTGTGAGTTCAATTCCAGACCTGAAAGGGCAGCCAGTGCCCATAGTCTCAGTGGTTCCACCAGGCTCTATCAGACCAGCAAACCTGCCCCAACCCCTTTTTTCTTTTCCCAATTATTTTCAGTTTTGTTCCACATTGTTTTCCCTCTCTATCCAGGATCTCCTACATAGATCCCCCTCCAAGTGGTTGACAGTGATAGCCGGGCACCATCTAGTTCTTCTGGTCTCATAGTCGTATAGACTGTGGATTGCATGCTGCACTAGTTGCTAGGATTAATTCTTTACATGAATCTTTGTTTTTCTTCATTCATCTTTGCTCTGGACAAGGAGAGACCCATCATTGCATCTAGATGGCTGCTTGCAAGCTTTTAAGATCCCAGTCACTACTCACCAAAGTAGGAGTTGGAATGATGTTTTGTGTAGTATGTAATGCCCATTGAGCTTGATGGCCCCTGTGACTATGGTTCTGAGCCCACAGGTTCAAGTACTTGGTCCCTCTGTGTAGCTGGCTATGACCAAGAAGTGACTACAACCTTGTCCCTTGTCAGCTCTACTATATACCAAGGAATTCAGATCATACAAATGCACTTATAGGACCATTGTCTGCCAGCCCTATACATGGTCTTGGGTATACTCCCTGCTTCATAGACATACCTAATAGTTCAGCCTGTCCACCCATTTATCCACCCATATATCCATGTTTGCTTTCACTGACAATACAGTACTCTATGTACAAAATGGTTCATCTTTGTTGTCTTTACCCCCCACGTACCTCTCTGTCTTCCTCTTCCTCAATGCCACCATGTTGATCACTCACATTTGCTACATAGCCCTTCTCTTCACCCAAATCAATACTTATCTCTACCTGTTAACAGTGTTCCCTCCTTTCCCCTCCCACCCCTGGTAACCAATAAAGAGAATTTCCTTCCACAAATAAACCTTTCCTTGACTTTTAAAATAATGGACTAATACATTATTTGTCCTTCTGTGATTGAATTACTTCACTCAGCATAATGTCCTCCATCCATGTTACATGTTGTTTTGCAGATTCTGGGTTATTCTTTAGGGTTGCATAATATTCCATTGTGTGTATGTACCATAGTTTGGTTATCCATTCCTCAGTTGATGGACACCTAGGTTGTTTCCATCTTTTAAATAGTGCTGCAATGAACATGGATGTGCATATTTGTTCTCGTCATGGCTCTCATTTCTTTAGGATATATACCTAGAAATGGAATGGCTAGGTCAAATGGTATTTTGTGTTCCAACTTTTTAAGGAATCTTCAAACTGCTTTCCACAGTGATTGCACCATTTTAAAGTCCCACCAGCACTATATGAAAGTCCCAATCTCTCCACATCCTCACCAGCCTTTATTTTCTGTCTTGTCGAATTTGGTACTAGTGCTGGTGTAAGATGATATCTCACTGTTGTTTTGATTTGCATCCCTCTAATAGCTAATGATTGTGAGCATTTCTTCAAATGTTTGTTGGCCGCTTGAATATCCTCCTTGTGTGAAATATCTATTCATGCCTTCTGCCCATTTTTTAATTGGATTATTTGTCTTTTCCTTATTGACGTGTTGGAGTTTTCTATAAATTCTAGAGATAAGTCCCTTGTCAGATATGTCTTTGCCAAATATTTTTCCCCAATCTGTAGGTTCTCTTTTGACTCTTTAGGAGAAGTCTTTGGAAGTACATAAAAATTTAATTTTTATAAGGTTTCGTTCATCTGGTTTATCTTCTGCTGTTTGTGCATTTTGGGTTATGCTTGATAGTCTATTTATACCATATATTAGGGTCCCTAAATTTGCCCCTAGTTTTTCTTTAAGAACTTTACAGTTTTAGGTTTCACATTTAAGTCTTTGATCCATCTGAAGTCAGTTTTTGTGTATGGTGTGAAGTCCAGATCTTGTTTCATTTTTCTGCAAATGGATATCTAGTTTTGCCAGCACCAATTATTAAACAAACATTCTCTTCACCATTTAATGGATTTCAGCATTTTATCAAAGATCAGCTGACCATAGGTCAATGGTTCTATTTCTGGGTTCTCAATTCCATTCCATTGGTCTATGTATCTGTCATTATACCAATACCAGGCAGTGTTTATTACTGTGGCTGAATAGTAGGTTCTGAGATCTGGCAGGGTGAGACCTCCTACTTTGTCCTTCTTCAATAGTGCTTTGCTTATTCAAGGTCTTTTTCCTTTCCATATAAAGTTAGTGATTGTTTTTTCCATATCCTTAAAAAATATTGATGGGATCTGGATTGGGATTGCATTGAATGTATAAATTCCTTTGGGTGAAATGGACATTTTCACAATGTTCAATCTTTCTATCCATGAGCATGGGATGTTCTTCCATTTATGTAGATTTCTTTTGGTTTCTTGAAGTAGTTTTTTGTAGTTTTGTTTGTACAGGTCTTTTGTGTCCCTGGTAAGATTTATTCCCAAGTATTTTAATTTTTTGGTAGCTATTGTAAATGGTATTGATGTCCTTATTTCTTTTTAGCAATCTCTTTGCTGGTGTAGAGGAATCCCACTGATTTGTGGATGTTGAGCTTGTATCCTGCCACTATGCTAAATCTCTCAATGAGCTCCAGTAGATTTTTGACTGAGTTTCTTGCGTTTTCTAGGTATAGGATCATATCATCAGAAAATAGGGATAGTTTGGTCTCTTTCTTACCAATTTGGATGCCTTTGATTTCCCTTTCTTGCCTTATGGCCCTGGCTAGGACTTCCAGTACAATGTTGAATAGAAGTGGTGATAGTGGTCTGGTTCTTGTTCTCAAGAATAATGGTTTCAATCTTTCTCCACTGAGTATAATGTTGGTTGTTGGTTTTTCATAGATGCCCTTTATTATGTTGAGGAATGTCCCTTGTATTCCTATTTTGCTGAGAGTTTTGTTCAGGAATGGGTGTTGGATATTATCAAATGCCTTTTCTGCATCAATTGATATGATCATGTGGTTCTTCTCTTTGGTTTTAATTATGTGGTGGATGACATTGATTGTTTTTCTAATGTCGCACCACCCTTGCATACCTAATATGAACTCCGCTTGGTCATAATGAATGATTATCTTGATATGTTGTTGGAGTCTATTGGTTAGGATTTTGTTGAAAGTTTTTGAATCTATATTCATGAGGGATATTGGTCTGTAGTTTATCTTTTGAGTGATGTCTTTGCTTGGTTTTGGTATCAAGGTTATGCTTGCTTCATAAAATGAGTTTGGGAGGATTTCATCCTTTTGCATGTCTTGGAATAGTTTGAGTAGGATTGGTATCAGTTCTTCTCTGAATGTTTTATAGAATTCTCCGGTGAAACTGTCTGGGCCAGGACTTCTTTCAGTTGGTAATTTTTTGATCACTTGTTCAATTTCTTATTTTGTGATGGACCTATTAAACTTTTCCACATCAATCTGTGTTAGTTTAGGTAAGTGGTATGTTTCTAGAAGTCTGTCCATGTCTTCCAGATTTTCAAATTTGTTGGAGTGCAGTTCTTCCTAGTATCCTGATATTCTTCTTTTTATTTCAGGTGTTTCTGTTGTGATGTCATCCATTTCATTTCTTATTCATGTTACTTGTATTCTCTCCCTCTTTTCCTTTGTTAAGATTGCCAGTAGTTTGTCAATTTTATAGATCTTTCCAAAAAACCAACTTCTGGTCTTGTTGATTTTTTCTATTATCCTTCTATTTTGTGTTTCATTGATTTCTGCTCCAATCTTTATTATTTCCTGTCTTCTGGTGACTGTAGGCTTTCCTTGCTGTTCTTTTTCTAATTGTTGTAGATATTGGTTTAAAGTGTTGATTTTGGCTCTTTCCTCTTTTTGAATGTGTGCATTTATTGCTATAAATTGGCCTCTGATCACTGTTTTTGCTGTGTCCCAAAGATTTAGGTATGTTGTGTTTTCATTCTCATTTGATTTAAGGAATTATTTAATATCAATTTATAATTTTTCTTTGAGGTTGCCCTGTGATTTATAATTTTCCCCCTGAGATTAGAATAGTCCATTCTATCTTGCAACTCTCTTGACTTCCTCACCATTTAGAAGTTCTGTAACTACACAATATTTTCTCTTTTTTTGGTTTGTAGTTATCCTCATTTGCCAATTGATGTCTCTGGTTCCCTGTTTACAATCTTGTAATCTTATTTTACTTTGGATATGTCCATAGCTGTGGTTTTCTGGGTTATGTCATCTTGTGTATTAATGGTCAGTTGTTATTAGCTATTTTTTGGTTCTCTGTTCAAAGGACTCCCTGTAGCATCTCTTGTAAGGTTGGTCTGGTTTTAGCAAATTCCCTTAGTTTCTGCTTACCTGGAAATCTCCTAATTTCACCATCATATTTGAGGGACATTTTTACTGGGTATATAATTCATGGTTGAAAATTTTTATCTTTCAAGGTTTTATACATACCATCCTTTTGCCTTTTCAGTACATGGTTTCTGCTGAGAAATCAGAGTTTATTCTTACTGGTTGTCCTTTGTAAGGAACTTTTTGTTTTTTCCCATGCTGCTTTCAGGATTCTTTTTTTTGTCTTTGATTTTGATGAGTTTGATGATGATATGTCTTAGATTTTCTTTTAGAGTCTATCCTGTTTGGGGTTCATTGTACTTCCTGAATAGATATATTTTCATGTTTCATCACATCAGGGAAGTTCTTGTCCAACAAATCTTGGACAATTTTCTCAGTGGTTTTATTTTTCTCTTCCTGTTCTGGAATTCCAGTTACACATAGGTTATTCCTTTTGATGCTATCCCACATGAGCCTTAAGCTTTCTTCATTTTGTTTTGATCTTTTTTCTGATGGATCTCTTTCCAAAGAGGTATTCAGGTATTTGTCTTCAATCTCATTACTTCTATCTTCTACTGCATTTATTCTACTCCTTTGCCCTTCCAATGTGTTATCTATTTCTGACAATTTAATATTAATCTTCTGGATTTCTATCTGTAGTTTTAGAATCATTTCTAATTTTTCATTTATTTTGTCATTTTGTTCTTGTATTTTCTTCCAAAATCTTCTAGGTTTTTTTGTGTGTTTTCCTTGGTCTGTCTCTCAATCCTTTGAAGATAACTACACATAATTCTTTTGGATTCCTTATCAGGGAGTTTCAATGCTGCTTCTACCTCAGGGATGTGTTCTGGGTCTGTGTCCTGCTCCCTTGTTTCTACCACTTTATCTTGCTTTTTTGTGTGGACTGTGATGGTCTGTTGTCTCTGAGACATTGTGGCATTATTGTGTTTAGATCTCTGTTGACTGTTTGTGAGGAGCAGCCAAGGGTGAGTCATGCTTTTCTTGGTGATTGTTTATCATTGGCTCATTGGTGGAGAAGGAAGTGGTGGCTCTCACTCCTTAAGTGAAGCTGCAGGAGGTGTGGGTCTAATTGTGTTGTATGGGGACTTTTGCTGTCTTCCACTCTGTTAGACATAAATAAAAATTGAATAACCAACAAAAAAATAAAAGCAATGGACAAAAAAATATACTGTGTAATCACACAGAGACAGTAACCAGAAGAGGGAAAAAGAAGAAAAGAAAAGGAAAGAAAAGAAAAGAAAAATTCTGAAGTATCTGGGGAGAGGGCAATAAGATAAAAATGTAGAGAAGGAGAATAATGAAAAAACAAAATGGGAAATATGCAAAAAGAAAAACAAGGAATGGGGTTAATTATGAGAAATAATAATAATAAAAAATTACAACCAGGAACAGGGAAAAGAAAAAGAGCTGAAAACTAGAACCTGGGAGGGGAAGAATAAAGAATAATTGTAAAAAGGACAATAATAATAATAATAATAGTAGTTTTAAAACAGACCAAAACAAACTAAAAACATAAAACAAATAAGCAAAAATATTGGGGTAGGGTGAGGCAGACTAGTATAGAATTCCTGCGGGCCCAGAAAGTGCCCAGAAAGTGGGTGGAAGTGAGGGATGGCCGCACCTCCATTCACCAAGAGATTGTGTGGTATAAGAATAACATGAGGAATGTCACACCTTTCCAGTTGTCTGGGTCCAGAATATTCTGGGTGTTCCCGGCAAGTGGAGCTTGTTTTTATGTCCCTGGAATCTGGGGGAATGGTCAAGCTGCTTGTAAACATTCAAAATGACTGCCCTCTCTGGATAGAGAAGAGTCCATAGCTCAGCCAACATTCTTCTTCACTGCTTCCCCTTTTATTCCCTAGCCTCCAGAGCAGTCCTCCATGCAGTCCCTGGCTAGCAGTGCTGATTTTTAGGTTAATTCTCAGGTTCTACCACCACTTGGAAATATACAAGCTGTCTGTACCATCAGGATGGCTGCCAGACCACAGCTCTGTATGTCTCCTCTTTTGGTGTTTTCATGCAAATTCTGCTGCCAGTTGGAGTTTAGTCCACTACTATGTCCTTCCCTTCAAGGCTCAGGGGTCCAGGATTACCTTTTGTATCTGTGTTAATTGTCTCCCCTTTTCTTTGTTGAGGAGGGGCTGTGCAGTCTTTCTGGAGAATAGCCAGACTTTAACTTACCAAATTTTGTCATGTTATCCATTCCCCTAAGAAGGGTATCATGCCTGGTAAAGTGGAGGGTCAGCAAAAAAGGGGAAGTCCCTCAGGAAGATGGATTTTCACAGTAGCTTCAACAATGTGCTTAGACATATAGCAAGGATTGTGATGATGGTAAAGGACTGAGTAGCATTTAGTCTTTTTTACATAGGATCACTATGAGTCAGAGCCTACTTGATGGCACCTAACAGCAACAGTTCAACACCATACTAGAAGTTCCATTCCAAGTAATTAGACAAGGAAAAGAAATAATAGTCATCAAAATCAGGAAGAAGTAAAACTACCTGTATTCCACATGACATGATCCTATCTATAGAAAATCCCAAACAGTCCACAAGAAATTTTAATTTCAGCAAAGTCATATAGTACAAGATCAACACACAAAAGTCAGTTGTATTTCTATACACTACCAACAAACAATATAAAAAGGAAATTAAGAAAACAATTGCATTTGCAATAACATGTGTAAGAATAGAATACCTAGGAATAAATTTAAGAAGGAATGTGAAAGACTTATATGATAAAAAAAAAATATGAAACATTGATGAAACAAATTGAAGAAATAAATAAATAGAAAAATATCTGTGGTCATGGGGTGAAAATTGATATTGTTAAGGTGTCAATACTACCCAAAATATGTCTAGACTCAACAAAATCTTTATCAACAATCCAACAGCCTTTTTTGCACAAATGGAAATGTCAATCCTCAAATTCATATAATTGCTAGGGGCCCCATATAGTGGAAGCAATCTTGACAAAATAAAGTAGGAACGGGTCACACTTCCTGATTTAGAAACAAATAGCTATCATAATAAAATCAGTCTGGTACTAGTATAAGGATAGACATATACACAAATCAAATACAATTGGCAGTCCAGAAAGGAACACTGGAATTGAACACTTAAGAAATGGCTAAAATGGCAAATGTGTTATTGTATACATTTTACTACAATGAAACTTTAAAGAACTAATAAATAAAATTTGAAGGAATGATCAGCCAGAGGAAGGGAGGGGGTATACCACTGAGAATCTGTTCATGTGTGCTTGCTTTGAGATTTCTGAAAGGCTGGTGGTTGACTTTGATGTGGTCTCCTATAAATAATGTGGTTTATTTTAATGTTACTTGCTATGTTAGTAAAGAATGATCAATTAGCCAATCTGAAGCAGAGTATGAGTGCTATGAGTTAAATTATGCCCCCCCAAAATATGTGTTGTAAATCTTAACATCTATGCCTGTGGTTATAATCCCAAATTGGGAGTGTGTTATCTTTGCTGTGTTAATGAGGCAAGCTTATTGTAAAATATGTCTTGAGTCAATCTCTTAGAGAATATAAAAGGAGAAAATAAAGTAAGCAGAGATGGAGTAAGACAGATGCAAAGCCACATGAAGATCTCTAAGGAACCAGGAAACAGAAGCTGAAGAGACAAGGGCCTTCCTTCTGTCAGAGCCAGCAGTGATGGAAAGCCTTTCCCAAGAGACAGCACCCTAAATTCAGACTTCTGGCCTCCTGTGAGAAAATAAATTTCTGTTTGCTAAAGTATCCCAACCCACTTTCTGTTATACCAGTTATACCAGTTCTAGATAATTAAGAAAATGAGCTGATAAAAGTTTTCAAATAGTATTTGCAATATAGACAACAAAGACCAGTAAACAAATAACTGTCCAATTGCACGAGTAATCAAAGAAATGTGAAAAAAGCCACAAGATGACATTTTCCTTTATCAGTTAACAAAAATAAAAAGGGATGGTAATTTTCTGAGTTTCTGGGAAGGTAGCACACTTCTCAGCCACCAGAGCTATTATAAATAAGTGTATATATATATATATATATATATATATATATTACTTTTTATTGTGATTTGGGTGAAAATTTATAGAACAAATACACTTTCCATACAGCAGTTCACATACACTTTGTCTCATGACATTGACAACAATTTACCACAATGCAACATCTACCCTCCTACTTCCTCCCGATAGTTACCTCTTCCTTGTGTCCATCCCTCATGCACTCCTGCCCCCCAAGCTGTTTCCCTGTGCATAAGCAGCTCTTCTTTCTCCCATGCTGGTTCTCTCTAAGGAGTGTTTCTACTTCAGGTAAATGTTCAGGTCATATGCCTGTCTATTGTTTGGCTGGAAGCCACAGGTGTGCATTCAATTCTAGACCTGAAGGACAGCTAGAGGCCATTGTCTCAGTGGTTCCACCAGGCTCTATCGGACCAGCATGCTTGGTCCTCCCCCCCATTTTTTTTCCCAAATGATTTTGAGTTTTGTTCCACATTGTTCTCCCTGTCTATCCAGGATCTCCTACATAGATCCTCTTTCAAGTGGTTGACAGTAATAGCCAGGCACCACCTAGTTCTTCTGGTCTCATAGTCGTATTGGAGGGTGTACCAGTCGCTAGGACTAATTGTTTCCATGAATTTTTGGTTTCCTTTATTCTTTTAGGCTCTGGACGAGGAGAGACCCATAGTTGCGTCTATATGGCAGCTTGCAAGCTTTTAAGATCCCAGTTGCTACTTGCCACAGTAGGAGGTGGAACAATGTTTTGTGTAGTATGTTATGCCAATTGACCTTAATGTCTTCTGCCACTATGTTCCCGAGCCCACAGGTTTAACTACTCGGTCCCTCTGGGTAGCTGACTATGACCAAGCAGTGACTACAACCTTGCCCCTTGTCAGCTCCACTATACACCTGGGAATTCAGATCATACACATAAAGTTATAAGACCATTGTCTGCTAACCCTACACATGTTCTTGGGTACACTCCCCACTTCATAGACATACCTAATAGTTCAGCCTGTCCACCCATCTATCCACCCATATACCCAAGTTTGCCTTCACTGACCACACTGTACTACATGTGCAAAAAGGTTCATCTTTGTTGTCTGTACTTCCCACATACCTCTCTATGTCTTTCTCTTCCTCAATGCCACTATATTGATCACTCACATTTGGTATTTGCCCTTCTTTTCACTCAAATAACAACTTATCTCTATCTATCTAATAGTATTCCCTACCCTCCCACCCTTGGTAATCAACAAAGAAAATGTGCTTCCATAGATAAACATTTGCTTGACTTTTAAAATAATGCACTAATACAATATTTGTCCTTTTGTGATTGACTTATTTCACTCAGCATAATGTTCTCCAAGTTCATCCAGGTTATGCGGTGTTTTGCAGATTCTACATTGTTCTTTAGGGTTGCATAGTATTCCATTGTGTGTATGTACCATAGTTTGGATATCCATTCCTCAGTTGATGGGCACCTTTCCATATAAAGTTAATTATTGGTTTTTCCATCTTTTCACTATTGTAAATAGTGCCACAGTGAATATGGGTGTGCATATGTCTATTCTTGTCATGGCTCTCACTTTAGGATATACACCTAGTAATGGAATAGCTAGGTCAAATAGTATTTCTAGTTCCAACTTTTGAAGGACTCACCATACTGCTTTCCACAATGGTTGCCCCATTTTACAGTCCCCCAAGCAGTGTATGAGCATCCCAATCTCTCCACATCATCGCCAGCATTTGTTATTCTCTGTCTCATTGAACTTTGCTACTAGTGCTGGAGCAAGATGGTATCTCACTGTTGTTTTGATTTGCAACTCTCTTATAGCTAATGATCATGAACATTTCTTCATATGTTTGTTGGCCGCTTGAATATTCTCCTTGGTGAAGTGTCTATTTGTGTCTTCTGCCCATTTTTTAATTGCATTGTTTGTCTTTTTGTTATTGAGGTGTTGGAGTTTTCTATACATTCTATGCATAAGTCTCTTGTCAGGTATGTCATTACCAAATATTTTTTCCCAATCTACTGGTTCTCTTTTGACTCTTTTGGAGAAGTCTTTGGAAGCAAATAAAAATTTAATTTTTAGAAGGTCCCAATCATCTGGTTTCTCTTCTGCTGTTTCTGCATTTTGAGTTATGCTTGAGAGTCTATTTATGCCATATATTAAAACTCCTAAATTTGCCCCTAATTTTTCCTTGAGGAACTCTATAGTTTTGGGTTTCACATTTAAGTCTTTGATCCACTTGAAGTTCGTTTTTGTATATGGGTGTGAGGTACAAATCTTGTTTCATTTTTCTGCAAATGGATCTCAAGTTTTGTCAGCACCATTTATTAAACAAACATTCTCTCCTCCATTTAATGGATTTTGGCATTTTGTCAAAGATCGGCTGACCATAGGTTGATGGATCTATTTCTGGGTTAATAATTCTATTCCATTGGTCTTTGTATCTGTCATTAAACCAATACCAGGCAGTTTTGACTACTGTGGCTGTATAGTAGGTTTTGAGATCTGGCAGTGTGAGACCTCTTACTTTGTTCTTCTTCTTCAATAGTGCTTTGCTTATCCAAGGTCTCTTTCCTTTCCATATAAAGTTAATGATTGGTTTTTCGATATCCCTAAAGAATGTTGATGAGATCTGGATTGGGATTGCACTGAATGTATAGATTGCTTTGGGTAGAATTGACATTTTCACAATGTTCTATCTTCCTATCCATGAACATGGAAAGCTCTTCCTTTTGTATAGATCTCTTACAGTTTCTTGAAATAGTTTTTTCTAGTTTTCTTTGTACAGGTCTTTTGTGTCCCTGGTAAGATTTATTCCCAAGTATTTTATTTTTTTGGTAGCTATTG
>NW_006922177.1:1045060-1046612 GCF_000298275.1 Orycteropus afer afer
TATCCTTTTTATTTCAGTTGGTTCTGTTGTGATGTCACCCATTTCGTTTCTTATTCATGTTATTTGTATTCTCTCCCTCTTTTCCTTTGTTAAATTTTCCAGTGGTTTGTCAATTTTATGGAACTTTTCAAAAAACCAACTTCAGGTCCTGTTGAGGTTTTCTATAGCCCTTCTATTTTCTGTTTCATTGGTCAAATAATCAAGATTCTGCTCAAATTTTGATTATTCCCTTTCTTCTGGTGACTGTAGGCTTTTCTTGCTGTTCTTTTTCTAATTTTTGGAGATGTTGGCTTAAAGTGTTGATTTTAGCTCTTTCTTCTCTTTTGATGTGTGCATTGATTGCTAAAAATTGGCCTCTGATCTCTGCTTTTGCTATGTCCCAAAGATTTTGGTATGTTGTGTTTTCATTCTTACTTAATTCAAGGAATTTTCTAATTTCAATTTTGATTTCTTCTGTTACCCATTCTTTCTCAAGGAGGGTGTTGTTCGGTTTCCATGTGTTTACTCTTTTCCTGTTGATCTTCCTATTGTTGATTTCTAATTTGATAGCATTATGATCTGAGAAGACGCTTTGCAGCATTTCAATGTTTTTAAATGTATTAAGGCTTGCTTTATGGCCTAATATATGGTCTATAATGGAGAATGTTCAATGTGCACTGGAAAAGAATGTATATTGTGCTGCTGTGGGGTGAAGTGCTCTGGACATGTCTATAAAGCCAAGTTGGTGGAGTGTATTATTTAGCTTTTCTGCATCTTTGTTGAGTTTCTTTCCAGTTCTATCTTTCAAAGAAAGTGGTGTATTAAGTTCTCTCACTATGACTGTGGAGTCATCTATTTGGTATTTCAGCTCTTTTAAAGGCTGATTCATGTGTTTTGGGGCTCTTTCATTAGGTCCATAGATATTTATTATGGTTATATCTTCATGTTCAATTGATCCTTTAATCATTGTATAAAGTCCTTCCTTGTCTCGTATGGTGGTTTTTGTCTTAAAATCAATTTGATCAGAAATGAATACTGCCCCTCCTGCTCTCTTACAGTTGCCATTTTCTTGATATATCTTTTTCCAAACTTTGATTTTTAGTCTATTTTTGTCTTTATCTCTAAGGTTTGTTTCTTGTAGGCAGTATATTGATTGGTTTGTTTTCTTATCCAATCTGCAACTCTCCATCTCTTGAGTGGTGCATTTAATCCATTAATGTTCAGTATAATTATTAAGTATGAGTTGGTTGCTGTCATTTTGTTATGTCTTTTTTCATGGTGTCCCTGGTTACTTTGTTCCATATTATTTTCTGTGCTGAGCTCATTATGTTTATGATTCCTGTTATCATTTCCTTTGTTGCTGTTGTTTTAGTATTTTCTGAGTATTTGTGCTTGTCCTCTTTTTTATTGTCATGTGAAGGTTTATAATTTTTCTTTGAGGTTACCCTATGATTTATAATTTTCTCCCCAAGTTTAGAGCAGTCCATTCTATCTTGCAACTCTCTTAACTTCCTCACCATTTAGAAGCTCTGTAACTCCACAGTCTTTTCCTTTTTTTTTTTGTAACTGTTGT
>NW_006922177.1:1046820-1048293 GCF_000298275.1 Orycteropus afer afer
CAAAGGACTCCCTTTAGCATGTCTTGTAAGGTTGGTCTGTTTTTAACAAATTCCCTTAGTTTCTGCTTATCTGGAAATCTCCTAATTTCACCATCATATTTGAGGGACAATATTGGCAGGTATGTAATTCTTGGTTAAAATGTTTTCTCTTTCAGAGTTTTGTATATACCATCCCATTTCCTTCTCGCTTGCATGGTCTCTGCAGAGAAATCAGAGCTTATTCTTACTGGTTGTCCTTTGTAGGTAATTTTTTTGTTTTTCCCATGCTTCTTTCAGGATTCTGTCTTTGTCTTTGGTTTTGGTGAGTTTGATGGTGGTATGTCTTGGTGTTTTTCTTTTGGGGTCTATCCTGGGGTTCATTGGACTTCCTGAATGGATATCTTCTCCTCTTTCATCATATCAGGGAAGTTCTTCTTCAACAAATATTGGACAATTTTCTCAGTGGTTTTATTTTTTCTTCCTCTTCTGGAATTCCATTGACAAGTAGATTATTCTTTTGATGGTATTCCACATTAACCTTTGGCCTTCTTCATTTTATTTTGATTTTTTTTTCTGATTCATCCCTTTCCAAAGAAATATTCGGGTATTTGTCTTCAATCTCATTAATGCTGTCTTCCATTGCATCAATTCTACCCCTTTGCCCTTCAATTTGTTATCTGTTTCTAACAATTTAGTATTAATCTTCTGGATATCTATCTGTAGATTTAGAATCATTTCTAATTTTTCATTTATTTTGTAATTTTTTTTGTGTGTTTTCTTCCAAAATTCTTCTAAGGTTTTTCTGTGTTTTCTTTGGTGTGTCTCTCAAAACTTTGAAGATACCTAAATATAATTATTTTGAATTCCTTAACAGAGAGTTCCAATGCTGCCTCTTCATCAGGGATGTGTTCTGGTTCTGTATCCTGCTCCCTTGTTTCTTCCAGTTTATCTTGCTTCTTTGTGTGGACTGTGATTGTCTGTTGTCTCCTAGACATCATGGTGTTGTATTAAGATCTCTGTTAACTGTTTGTGAAGAGCAGCCAAGGGTGATTCATGCTCTTCTTGGTTGTTTTTTTATTGTTCGCCCCTTGGTGAAGAAGGAGGTGGTGGCTGTTGCTCAGAAAGTGAAGTTGCAGGAGGTGTGGGTGTAGCTGTATCTTACAGGGACTGTTGCTGTGTCCCACTCAGTTATACAAAAATTGCAATTGAATAACCATCAAAAAACTAAAAGCACATGGAAAAACAAATACTCCATGTAATCACACAGGCACAGTAACCCAAAAAAGACAAAAAGGGAGAAAACAAGAAGAAAACTTGCAATATCTGGGGATAGAGCATTAACAGAAAAAAGGTAGATAAGGAGAATAATGAAGAAAAAAATTGGGAAAAATGTGAAAAAACAAAATCAACAAGGAATGGAGTTTACCATGAGAAAAAAAAAAGGGAAAAAGGAAAAAAAAAAAATTAACCTGGAACTGAGGGGAAAAAAAAAAA
>NW_006922177.1:1052156-1079746 GCF_000298275.1 Orycteropus afer afer
CCAGCCTTCTGGTTAGCAGTCAAGTGCCTTAGCCACTATGCTACCAGAGCTCCCAGTATTAATAATAGTAGTTTTAAAACAGACAAATACAAGCAAACTAAGCACCAGAAAAGAGAAAAAGAAAAAGAAGGAAAAATAAAAATAAAAAAAAAAAAAAATCGGCAGAGGACAGGTCAGGGCACCCAGGCTCTGTCTTAGCACACAGATTGGGATTGAGTTCCTGCAGGTGCAGAAGGTGGGTGGGAGTGGGGGGTGGCCGCATCTCTGTTCACCAAGTGAGTGTGGGGTATAAGAGTAACAAGAGGAATGCTGTACCTTCTCAGTCTTGCAGGTCCGAAGTGTCTTGGGGATTACTGGAAAGTAGAACCTCCTCTTAAGCCCCTGGAATCTGGTAGAGTGCTGTCTCTTTAGGTTGTCTTTAGCTGCTCGTTACATGTTCATTTGTTTTGTCTTGGTTTTATGTTTTAATATTTTGAAAAGTTGAAGCTGGTGTATTTTGTTTTATTATTGATTCTGGTATCTTGGGTCGCTCTGCTGTTTTCTTTGTGATGGTGGAATCACTGTGTAGAATGTGGATATGCGTTTCTGTTTGTCGTAAAAAGGGTTTAGAGTTCGAAGTGGGAGGTTTTATGGTTATTGGCTGAATATGGTTTCTTCTATTGAATGAGTGAAATTATTGGCAGAGAAGATGGGAGCAGAAGAAGGAAAGCTTGGTGTTGCTAGAGTCAGTTTCTAGGGCTTTGCGCAGGCTGTATTTGATGACATAGTTATTTACAAGACCATGGCTCAATCTCAGGAAAGATTCCTTTTGCTAGGGAGTCTCCACTTTCCGCCAGGCTCAGGCACACTCAAAGACCCTGCTTCCGAGGCCCCTCAGCACCAAAAATCTGGTCCAAGGAAAATTCCTGGTACCACACTCAGCCACGGCTTCCTCTCTCTCCCCACGATGTCTGCTTGCGGCACTGGCGCAATCCCCGCAGACCACTAATGGCTCAGGAGTTTGTCTGTGATTCCTCCTACCTGCAGCACCAAATGTGCATGCAATTTCAGCTGTACTGGAGTCAGAAGAGTACCTGCTAGTAAACTGTGGTCCCGATATCAGTGACAAAGGTAAGCACAATGTCTCCCAGGCTGACCCAAAAGCACTCAGTGACCCGTTGAGAGGGGAGTGTGCTCACCCTCCTGGAGCACCAATGAGCTCTCTGTTTGAGATTCAGTGGTGCTGTGCATGCCTGTTTGCATTTAGGTGACCCAAGTTACTGATAAAATCAGGTACTGGAGGCGTATCCTTGGGGCTGTTTGCTGGGATGTTTGTGTGGTCGCTGGTATGCTGATATAGGATGTTTTCTTTCTTGGTTCATGGGGATCTCAGGTGGCCGCCTTTACCTGCCAGTCAGTGGCTTCCCCAGGGAAGTTTCCAATGGTCTCTCTCAGCTGCCAGTCCATCCTCCACCAGGTAGATCTTTCTTAAAAAATCTCCCTGTGTCTTTCCTCTAATTCTGCTCATCTGTGTTTGGTGCACTCTGATTCAGTGAGCTGTTCAGAGCACCAAAATTCCTAATTCAAACTGCTGTATCTAGTTTTTCAAGCACTTAGATGCTAGAGGGAAATAGCATGGTGCTTACTGACGAGACTCCATTTTGAATCTCAAGTATAATTTTCTTAAGGACAATGTGACTAGATGTTTCAAAATATCCTTACCCTTTTACCAGGCAATTTCACTTATAGGAATATATTCTAAGGTCATAATTATGGATATATGCAGAGACTTAGCAATAAAGATGTTTTAGCATTGCTGATCATAATAGAGAAAAAATGAGGAAATCTAAAATAGGGTCTTAGTTGGATTAATTGTGAAACATACATACAACAAAATATTATCAATTTATTAAAAATTATACTGTTTAAATGTTTGTATTATAATAAATGTTCCCAATATGTGATGAGAAGAAAAATGTAGTTGACTGCTAACTAGAAAGTTGGTGGTTCAAACCCACCAGCCACTCTGCAGGAGGAAGATGGGACAATCAACTTTCATAAAACTTTATTGCCTTAGAAACCCAATGGGGGTTGCTAAGAGTTGGAATCAACTCCATGCCAGTGGTTCAGTGGTTTTGGTATTAAGTATATAAGATATATACACTTTATAAGTATATATATATATATATATATATATATATACACACACACACACACACATATATACAGTTTACTCTTTCAGAAAGCTTTCAATGCATATATTTAGGTGAATGTGTGTGAATATATATATATATATATACACACACACACACACGCACACACATACTCCTAAATATATGCGTTCAAAGCTTTCTAAAAGAGTAAACTGTAAAATACATTAAAATGGTTATATATTATTCTTATTTTTGCTTATTTGTGTCTTTTGATTATTATACAGCATGTATTTATTGTACAGTAAATCTAAGAATAAGTGTTTACAAGAAATAAATCTTTGATGACTCTTCACTGCCTGGTGAGTTAATCGAGAAGTCTCAGGACTGCCATTGAAAGTTTTCTGAATGTGTCACTGGACTACTTTTCCAATTTCAGTCAGTGATCTTCCTGCACAATCAGATCATCTCAATGCCCTGTTTAAAGGTTGTAGTGGTTTCCCGTCAGGTTGCAATTGAATCTAACTTACCCCTCTGTGGGCTTTGTGTAATCTGGCTCTCAATGTACAGTGTCTCCGCACTGTACATTCAGCAAGGCTCTTATCACTCCTTTTCCCACCCTGCACTGCCTTCTTAGAGTTGTTTCAGTAAACTGAGCTCTTTCTCCACTCAGTGCTGGGCTTGTTCTATGGGAATACTCCTTTCTCCATTCTTGATCTGCCTGGCTTGTACTCAGAGATATCCTCCCTGATAGTCAACTTAAAATAATCCTCCTTCTCCCACTCTATTTTTTCTTCTACCATCACAATCTATTATTTTAATTTAAAGCAATTATTTAACACAACCACCACTGTATATTTATTAGTGTGTTAAATAAAAGGAGCCCTGACAGCACAGTGGTTAAAGCTCTCAACTACTAACCAAAATGTCCTTGGTTTGAACCCACTGGCTGTCCTTCTGGAGAAAGATGTGGCAGTGTGCTTTGATAGATTTACAGCCTTCCAAACTCTATTGGGCAGTTCTACTCTGTCCAATAGGATTGCTATGAATTAGAATCAACTTGATAGCAAGGAAATTTTGACTTGAATGATGCTTGTTTTCCACATTGGGCTTTGCTCCATGAGGGCAAGGATCCCTGTCTGTTTTTTAGCCCCTTTGTGTAGTCAGTGCTTAGAGTAGCAGCTGATTTTAATGGACTCTTATGTACTTATTGAAACAGAGAGTGAATGGATATGCTTTTTTTCAAGTTCACACAGCACTGGAACTTATATCACAATTTTGTGCCCATATATTTTTACTCATCTTGTTCCCTCCACTTCTGATTGACAAAATTCTATCCATACTTTAAAGCACATTCAAATTCCATTTCCCTTAGAGGACACTTTTCTTATCTCTAAATAGTGGGAGGAAGGTGTTGTCATTACAGGAATAGAAAAACTGACTAGAGATGCAAATATGTTGGGGTGGGGTGTTGAAGATTATCATTAGAAAGAAGAGAAGATTAAAAGTTATTGCAAATAATAATTTATTACATTACTTGTATGGGTTTCCTAGGGCTCATGTACCAACTTACAACAAACTTGGTGGCTTAAAACAATAAAAATAGTCTGAAATCAAGATGTTGGCAGGGCCATGCTCTCCCTGGAGGCTCCAGGGGATTATCTTCCCTTACTCCTTTCAGTTTCTGATGACTCCAGGCTTTCTTTACTTTACAGCTGCATCACTCCAATTTCCACCCCCATCTTCACTTAGCCTTCTCCTCTGTGTCTTCTCCTTTTCTTACAAGGACAGTTTTCATCAGATGTGGGACCCAAAATGATTATCCAGGATGATCTCATCTTGAAATCCCTAAATTAATTATATCTGCAAACATCCCTTTTCCAAATGAGGTAACATGCAGAGCTTCTGGGGATTAGACATTTCATTTTTTTTTTTTTTCTTTTGGTCATCCGTGAAGGATACTGAATATACCATGGACTACCAAAGTATAAATAAATCAGTCTTAGAAAATACACAACCAGAATATTCCTTAGGGGCAAAGATAGTGAGACTTCAACTTGCTACTTTGGACATATCATCAGTAAAGACCAATCATAGAAAAGGACATCAGATTTGGGAAAATAGAGGGACAACAAAAATTAGGGAGATTCTCGATGAAATGGATTGATACAATAGCTGCAACAATGGACTCAAACATCATGAAGATGGCACAGGACTGGGCAATGTTTTATGCTGTTACATTTAAGGTCTTCATGAGTCACCTGATGTGACAGCAACTAACAATAACAAATTCAGCCCACTACATTACCTTAAAGGAATTCTGGTGATGCAGTCGTTAAGCACTTGACTGCTAACCAAAACGTAAGAAGTTTGCACTCATCAGCCACTCTTTGGGAGGAAGATATAGGCAATCTACTTCTGTAAAGATTGCAGCCTTGGAAATTCTATGTGGCCAATTTTCTCTGTTCTACAGGGTTGCTATGAGTCCGAGTTGACTCAAAGGCAATGAATAGTGGGGACATTACTTTGTTATTCTTCATTATAAAACTGCATTCTCAGGATGAACACAAGGATAGAGTAGGCTAGCAGAAAACCTGCCATTTTTATTTATATTGTTAACACAGTTCCTATCAATATCCCAGCAAGATATTTTGTAAATATAAACAAGATTGTTATAAAATGTACATGAAAAGGCAAAGAAACTAGAGTAGGTAAAATGATTTTGAAAAAAGAATGAAGTGGGAGGAATTACCCTATCTGGTTTTAAGAGTTTCTCTATAGCCACAACAATCAAGACTGTGTGGTATTGGAAGAGGGATAGCTACACAGATCATGAAGGATATAACACAGACATAGAGCTACAAAAATATGCCCAACTGATTTTTGGTAAAGTAAAATAAGAGCAATGCAGTGCAGGAAAAATAACCTTTTCAACAAATATTGCTGAACTGGGCATTGATAGGTATCTAAATTATCTAGTGCTGCTGTAAAAGAAATACCACAAGCGAATGGCTGTAACAAACAAATTAATTTTCTTACAGCGTAGGAAGCTAGGAGTCCAATTCAGGGTGCTGTCTCTAGGGGAAGGCTTTCTCTTTCTTTTTGCTCTGGGGAATGGTCATTGCCTCTTCAGCTTCTGTTTCTTGGTTTCTTGGAGATCTCCACATGGCTTGGCATCTCTCTTACCCATCTCCGCTTGCTTTTTTTTTTTTTTTTTTTTCTGTAAGAGATGGATTTAAGACATATTTTACATTAATCTTCCCTCATTAACATAACAAAGACAACATATTCCCAAATGAGATCATAGCTACAAGCATAGAGTTTAGGATTTACAACACACACATATATATATTTTTTTGCATGTAAGTAAATCCATAATAAGCAAAGTATGTCCTAATTTTTTTTTTACTCTTTGTATAAAAATTAACTCAAAATATATCACAGTCATAAATATAAACCTATAAAACATTTAAGAAAACTATAGGAGAAAATTTGCATGCTCTAAGGCTAGATGAAGAGTTCTTAGGCTCAAAACGAAAAGCATGATCCATAAAAGTAAAAATTAACAACTTGGACTTCATCCAAATTAAAAAGTGTTTGCTTTGTGAAAGACTTTTTATGAGGATTAAAAACCAGCTACCTACTGGGAGAATATATTTGCAAAGCATTTATCAAAGGACACATTTAGAATATACAAATAAAATATATTTTAAAGTGGATCATCACAGCAGATTTGGAGCAGCTAAGGGAGGCTGCGAGGGAAGCAGGCCAGCACATCAGGTTTGGAGTGGCTGAGGGAGGCTAGGAGAGAAGTGGGCTGGTGAAGCAGATTTGGAGTGGCTGAGAGAGACCAGGAAGTGAGCAGAGTGGCTTGGAACACCTAAGAGTGAGGAACTTGTTTGTTAGTTTGTTGTACTGTGGTGGCTTGCATGTTGCTGTAGGCTGGAGGCTATGCCACTGGTGTTTCAAATGTCAGCAGAGTTACCCATGGTGGATAAGTTTAAGCAGCACTGCTAGACTAAGACAGACTCAGAAGAAGGTAGAGGCCATTCACTTCTCAAAGAATTGGCCAGTGAAAACCTTATGAATAGAAGAGAAACACTGTCTGACATGTTACTTGAAAACTTTATGAATAGTCTTGAAATATTGTCCAATATAATGCTGGAAGATGAGCCCCTCAGGTCAGAAGGCACTCAAAATACAACTAGGGAAGAGCTGCATCCTCAGAATAGAGCTGACCTTAATGATGTGGATAGAGCAAAGATTTCAGCACCTCTATTTTCTGTTGTGGCATGACTCAAAATGAGAAGAAACAGCTGCAAACATCCATTAATAATCAGAACATGGAATGCATGAAGTATGAATCTAGGAAAATAGGAAGTTGTCAAAAAATAATGGAATGCATGAAGATCGATATCCTAGCAACACACTGCCGTCGAGTTGGATCTAACTCACAGTGACCCCTCCTTGGGTTTCTGAGGCAGTATAATTACAGAAGTAGATTGCCCAACTTTCTTTCCAGGGAGAGGTTGGTGGGTTTGAACCACCAGCCTTCTGGTTAACAGTCAGATGCTTTAGGCACTATGCCACCAGAGCTCTGATCCTAGGCATTAGTGAGCTGAAATGGACTGGTTTGGCCATTTTGAATCAGACAACCATGTGATCTACTATGCTGGGAATGACAAATTGAAGTGTAATGGTGTGCCATTCATTGTCACAAAGAGTGTTTCAAGATCTATGAAGTACAATGCTGTCAGTGATAGGATACTATCTATATGCCTATGTGATAGTTAAGTTTATGTGTCAACTTGTCTAGGCCTGGTTGAGTGGCAGGGCAGCTGGAAGAAGCTATTCCCCATGGTGAGATTGGTCATAATCTCCAAGGTGGAATATATTGGACCAGCTGAGTAGCTGCTTTAGGGATGTGGTCTGCTTCCCATATATAAAAAAACTGCTTTGGGAATGGTCTCTAGCTAAGGGCACACTTGAAGACTGCATGTAGCTGTGTCATTGTTCAGCACACATGAAGCCTGTATGTAGCCATGTCATTGTTCAGCAGCCTGCCATGCTCTGCCAACCTTGGGACTTTTAATGGACTTGAATTAATGGCCTGCCATGTGGTTTGGTAACACTGGGACTGTGCTTTTTTTCTTGTCAACTTTGGGCTTATCAGTCTCAGCAGCCAGTACCTGTCTGAGTGAAAAAAAGCTTCTAGCTTCAGTGGGCCAGGAGCAGGAAGCAAAGCTGAAACTCAAGGTTGAGGGGCTTTCACCCAGCCCCTAGAGCCTGACTTAAAGCCTCCAAACTATAAGAGAATAAACTCCTGTTTGTTAAGGACATCCCATTTGTTGTATATTCTTGTCAGAGTGGCACTAGGTAACCAAAACAGCCTACAAGGAAGAGCAGTTAGTAATACTATTATTCAAATTTACACACCAACCACCAAACTGAAGATGAGGAAACTGAAGATTTTTACCAACTTCTGCAGTCTGAAATTGACCAAACATGCAATCAAGATGTGTTGATTTTCACTGGAGAATGGAATGCAAGAGTTAGAAACAAAGAAGAATCACCAGTAGTTGGAAAATATGATCTTGATGATAAAACAATGCTGGAGATTGCATTGATTGCATGATAGAATTTTACAAGACCAAGAACTTATTAATTGAAAATACCTTTTATCAACAACACAAATGGTGGCTATGCATGTGGACTTCACCAGATGGAGTATGCAGGAATCCGATTGACAATGTCTGTGGCAAGAGGAGGTAAAGAAGCTCAGTATTTACAGCCAAAAGGAAGCCAGGAGGTGATTGTGGAACAGAATATCAACTGCTCATATGCAAGTTCAACTTGAAGCTGAAGACAATTAAAAGAAGTCCATGAGAACCAACATATAACCTTGATATATACCTCCTGGATTTAGAGACCATCTAAAGAGTAAATTTGATGCATTGAACACCAAAGACTGAAAACCAGAAGAATTGTGGGATGACATCAAGAACATCATCCATGAATAAAGTAAAAGGTCATAAAAAGACAAGAAAAGAAGTAAAGACCAAAATGGATGTCAGAAGAAAATCTGAAACTTACCCTTGAATGGAGAGTAGCTAAAGCAAATGGAAGAAATGATAAGATAAAAGAGCTGAACAAAATATTTCAAAGAGCTGCTCAAGAAGACAAAATCAGTTATTATAATGAAATGTGCAAAGACCTGGGTTAGAAAACCAAAAGGAAAGACATATCTGGCATTTCTCAAGCTGAAAGAACTAAAAAAAAAAAAAAAAAAAAAAAATTAAGCATGTATTGTAGTATTGAAAGATTCTATGGGAAATATATTGAATAATGCAGGAGACATCAAAAGAAGATGGGTGAAATTATACAGAATCATTGTACCGAAAATAATTGGTTGATGTTCATCCATTTCAGGAGGTAGTATATTATCAAGAACCAATGGTATTGAAGAAGTTGAAACTGCACTGAAGGAACTGGAGAAAAAAAGGCTCCAGGAATTGATGGAATATCCACTGAGATATTTCAACAAACAGATGCTGTTTTGGAGGCACTCACTTGGCTATGCCAAGAGATTTGGAAGACAGCTACCTGGCCATCTGACTGGAAGAGATCCATATTTATACTCATTTCAAAGAAAAGTAATCCAACAGAATGTGGAAATTATTGAACAATATCATTAATATCATATGCAAGTAAAATCTTATTGAAGATAAATCAAAAAGAGTTGCAGCAGTATATTGACAGAAAACTTCCAGAAATGTAAGCTGGATATAGTAGAGGATGTGGAATGAGGGTTATCATTGCTGATATTAGATAGATCTTGGCTGCCAGCAAAGAATACCAGCAAGATGTTTATTTGTGTTTTATTGACTATGCAAAATCTTTAAACTGTGTGGATCATAACAAATTATGTGTAACATTGAGAAGAATGGAAATTACAGAACACTTAATTGTGCTCTTGAGGAACATGTACATAGACCAGGAGGCTGTTGTTCAAAAAGAACAAAGGGATACTGTGTGGTTTAAAATCAGAAAGGGAGTGTGTCAGTGTTGTAACCTTTCACCATACTTATTCAATCCATATGCTGAGCAAATAATCCGAGAAGCTGGACTATCTGAAGAAGATCATGGCATTAGAATTGGAGGAAGACTCATTAGTAACCTGCAATACACAGACAACACAACTTTGCTTGGTGAAAATGAGGATCACTTGAAGCACTTATTGAAAATTGAAGACTACAGTCTGCAGTATGGATTATATCTCAATATAAAGAGAACAAAAATCCTCAGAACTGGACCAATAAGCAGCATCATAATGAATGGAGAAAAGATTGATGTTATCAAAGACTTCATACTACTTGGTTCTATAATCAACACCAATGTAAGCAGCAGTCAAGACATCAGATGACATATTACATTGGGCAAATCTGCTACAAAAGACCTCTTTAAAGTGCCAAAAAGCAAAGATGTCTCCTTGAATACTAAGGTGTGCCCAACCCAAGCCATGGCATTTTCAATCACCCCATATGCATGGAAGAGTTGGACATAATAATAAGGATAATAATAATAATGAGGAAAACCGAAGAAGAGTTGATGCTTTTGAGTTGTGGTATTGGTGAAGACTACTGAAAGTACTATGGATTGCCAAAAGAACTAAAAAATTTGTCCTGGAGGAAGTGCAGCAGGAATGCTCCTTGGGAGTGAGAATGGCCAGACTTCGTCTCACTTACTTTGGTCATGTTGTCAGAAGGGACCATTCTCTGGAGAAGGATATCATGCTTGGTAAAGTGGAGGGTCAACAAAAAAGGGGAAGGCCCTCAAAAAGATGAATTGACACAGTAACTGCAATAATAGGCTCAGGTATGGCAGGGATTGTAAGGCAGTGTTTTGTTCTGTTGTATATAAGGTCGCTATGAGTCAGAGATGACTTGATGGCATCTAACAACAACAACTAATTTAATGAATATATGAAGATCTTTCAAAACTCAAACATCATCAAAAGCTCATCACATACAAAAATTGGCAAAAAAGTACCTGAAAATATTTTCAGTGTCATTAGAGGTTAGGTAAATGTAAATCAAAATCACAATGAGATATTACCATACACCTATATGTATGACTAAAGAGCTCTGGTGGCATAGTGCCTAAGGTGTTTGACTGATAACCAGAAGGATGGTGGTTCAAACCCCCAGCCACTCCATGGGAGGAAGACTGGGCAGTCTACTTCTGTAAAGATTTACTGCCTTGGAAACCCAAAGGGGGCCATTATGAGTAGGAATCAACTCTATGGTAGTGAGTTTGGTTTTTATTGATATGGCTAAAGTAAGAAGTGACAAGTACAAATGTTGATAAGGATGTAAATGGTGCAGTCCGTCTAGAAAAGTTTGGCAGTTTCTTAAAGTACTAAACATGAAATTTCCTTATTACTTAGCAAATATACACTTGGGCTTTTATGCTAAAGAAATGATAACTTGTATTCACACAAAAACCTGTACAAAAACTTTCATAGTGGCTTTCTTTGTAATAGCTAAAATCTTAAAACAACCCATATGTCCCTCAGTGAGTGAAGGTTCAAGCAAACTGTGGGACATCCATACCATGGAATACAAGACTGTTTGCCATTGAGTCTACTACTCAGCAATAAAAAGAAATGAACTATTATATTCCAGTAAGATGGCAGAATAAGCAGACAAGTGCCACAGACCCTCTTCAACAAAGAAAAGAGAAACCAATTGACAGAGATACAGAAGATAATCCTGGAGCCCTGAGTTTTGAAGTGGATTAGGCACCAACTAGTGGAAGAACCTGAATGAAAACAGTGAGTACAGAGATGGTCGGAGCAGTGGACTGCCAGCTACTCTGACAGGACCAACAACCTGAATATTTTCAAGTGGTGTTGGGACCTGAGAATTGACCTAAAGATCAGCCCTGGTCACCAAGGGCTGGAGGGATGATTTCCCTGGTGGCCCATGACTAATAAGGGAAAGAGCAAGGAGAGAGACAACCTGAACTGTGGACTTTCAATTGTCCAGAGGGCACAGCCTTTTTGATTGTTAATATCTAGTGGTCATTTTGGATATTTAAAGTGACTGAGGGTGCAGCCATTTTGATTGTTTATAAGGGGAGGCCATATTCGATTTTAAAGTGACAGCATTCAAATTTGGATTCCAGGGACCTACAAATAGGCTCCGTTTGCCAAGGACATGAGAGATATACATGAGACAGACAACAGAAAAGAAGACAGGTGGTGAGTGTATAAATGCTGCCAACTAGTGAATAGAGGAGCACAGCACAGTACCCTGCTTATGTAGATAACATACAAACAAAACAAAGAAAATGAAAATCATGAGCAAGTCACTTCAACATACAATCACTAATCAAATATAAATACAAAAATGTCACAATGCCCTAGAGACAACAGAGCATCACAGTACACACAAAGAAGCAAGATAAATCAAGAGAAACAAGAGACCAGGATACAGACCCAAAACACATCCCTGAGGAAGAAGCAGCATTGGAACTCCCTGATAAGGAATTAAAAAGATTTATATTTAAGTACCTTCAAAGAAATGAGAGACAGATCAAGGAAAACACTGACTAAATTAAGGAAAACGCAGACAAAACCCTAGAACAATTTCAAAAGACAATACAAGAACAAAATGACAAAATAAATGAAAAATTAAAAATGTTACAAAATCTACAGACAGAAATCCAGAAGACTAATACTAAATTTTCAGAAATAGACAACACATTGAACAGGCAAAGGAGTAAAATTGAATCAACGGAAGACAGAATTAGTGAAATTAAAGGCAAATACCTCAATACACTTCTTTGAAAAGGGGTAATTCAGAAAAAAAGATCAAAACAAAATGAAGAAAGCCTAAGGTTCATATAGGATACTATCCAAAGAATAACCTACATGTAATTGGAATTACAGAACAGGAAGAGACAAATAACACTACAGAAAAAATTGTCAAAGGTTTGTTGGAAGAGAATTTTTCTGGTATGATGAAAAATGAGAATATATCCTTTCAAGAAGTCCAGCAAACCCCAAACAGGATAGACCCAAAATGAAAATCACCAAGACACATCATCATCAAACTCACTAAAACCAAAGACAAAGAAAGAATCTTAAAAGCAGTATGGGAAAATTGAAAAGTTACCTACAACAGTAATAAGCTCAGATTTCTCAGCAGAAACCATGCAGGTGAGAAGACAATGGGATGGTATCTATAAAACCCTGAAAGAGAAAAATTTCCAACCAAGAATTATGTACCCAGCAAAATTGTCCTTCAAATGTGATGATGACATTAGGACATTTCTAGATAAGCAGAAAATAAGTAAATTTGTTAAAACCAGACCAACCTTACAAGAGATGCTGAAGGGAGCCCTTTGAACAGAGAACCCACAACAGCAAACAACAACTGACCATTAACTCACATGATGAAATAACTCAGAAACCAACTCAGTTATAGAAGTATCCAAAGTAAACACGCCTCTAAGATTGTAAACAGGGAAGCAGAGACATCAATTGACAAATGAAGACAACTACAAACCAAAAAATAAAAGAAAAAAACTTTGTAGTTACAGAACTTCTAAATGGCTGGGAAATCAAGACAACTACAAGATAGAATGGACTGTTCTAAACTTGGAAAGAAATTATAAATCACAGGGTAACCTCAAAGAAAAATGATAAACCTGCACATGAAAATAAAAAAGAGGACCAGTAGAAATATTTGTTGTTGTTTTTGTTACTTGCCGTCGAGTCGGACCCGACTCATAGAGACAACTGCTTTGGTTTCCAAAGCAGTATCGCTATGGAAGATTGCCCTATCTTCCTTCTGAGGAGTGGCTGGTGGGTTTGATCCGCCAGCCTTCTGGTTAGCAGTCAAGTGCCTTAGGCACTATGCTACCAGAGCTCCCGTAGAAATATTTAGCAAATACTAAAACAATAGCAATGACAGGAAGTGATAACAATATTCATAAACAAAATGAGCTCAGTACAGAAAATCATATGGAACAAAGAAATCAATACTATGAAAAAGCACGTAACAAAATGACAGCAACAAATTCATACTTGTTGATAATTATATATCTGACAAGGGACTTATCTCCAAAATTTATAGAAAACTCCAACACCTCAACAGCAAAAAGATTTACAATCCAATTAAAATATGGGCAGAAGACATAAATGGACACTTCACCAAAGAAGATATTCAGGAGGCCAGCAAATACATGAAGAAATGCTCATGATCATTAGCCATCAGAGAGATGCAAATAAAAACAACTATGAGATATCATGTCACACCAGCACTAATGGCAAAGTTCAACAAGATAGAAAATGGTGAATGCTGGAGAAGATGTGGAGAGATTGGGACTCTCATCCATTGATAGGGGGACTGTAAAATGATACAACCACTGTGGAAAACACTATGGAAATTCCTTTAAAAAGCTGGAATTAGAAATACCATTTGACCCAGCAATCCCGTTACTAGGTATATATCCTAAAGAAGTGAAGGGAGGACAAGAACAGATATATGAACACCCATGTTCATTGCAGCACTATTTACAGTAACAAAAATGTGGAAACAACCTATGTACACATCAGCAGAAGAATGGATAACCAAATTGTGGTACATACACACAATGGAATACTATACAACCATAAACAATAATGTAGGATCTGCAAAACAATGCATAACATGGATGAACTTGGAGGACATTATGCTGAGTGAAATAAGTCAATAACAGAAGGACAAATATAGTATTAGTTTCTTATTGTAAAAAGTCAAGGAAAGGTTTATATATGGAAGGGATCTTTCTTTGTCAGTTACCAGGGGTGGTGGGGGAAGGGGGGGAAAACTGCAAAAAAAAAAAAAATTGACCCATGTCACTTTAGTTTTGTGTATTTCACTGTACATAAATTGTATTTCAATAAAATGTATTTTAAAAAAAGAAATGAACTAGTATTGACACATATAACAACTTGGGTAAAACTTCAGAGAATATTGCTGAGTGAAAAATCTAGTCTCAAAGGACTAGATACCTCATGCTATCTTGAAGTGACAGGGAACTGCCAGAAATGAAAGCTGGATTCAGAAGAAAACAGAAAATGCTGATGCCAGAAAGATCTTGGCTGAAAGCAAAGAAACCCAGAAAGATGTTTACTTGTGTTTTACTGACTATGCGAAAGCACTAGACTGTGTGGATCATAACAAATTATGGATAACATTGAGAAGAGTGGGAATTCCAGAACAATTAATTGTGCTCTTGGGGAACATGTACATAGACCAGGAGGCTGTTGTTCAGACAGAACAAAGAGATACTATATGGTTGAAAATCAAGAAGCATGTGTCCTTTCGCTATACTTATTCCATCTGTATGCTGAGAAAATAATCCAAGAAGCTAGACTATATGAAGGAGAACATGGAGTCAGAATTGGAGGAAAACTTATTAACAACCTGTGATATGCAGATGACACAACCTTGCCTCGTAACAGTGAAGGTGACTTGAAGCACTTACTGATGAAGATTAAAGACTACAGTGTGCAGTATGGATTATACCTCAACATAAAGAACATGAAAATCATAGCAGCTGGACCAATAAGCAGCATCATGATAAATGGAGAAAAGATTGAAGTTGTCAAAGATTTCATATTACTTGGATCTATAATCAACACCCGTGGAAGCAGAATTGTTTGGAAAGGAATATAAAGATTTTATCAAATGAGATTTTTCACTTCTCAATTATTGCCCACATTTTTGATAAATCAAGAAAGGTGTAAAAAAGAATAGACTTTGTGGAATATGAACGTAAATGGAGGATATAGTAATAAAAATACATGTGAAGAACAGCATCAGGGACTAGGATATTGGGATGACATCTTAAAAAACAAAAGATAGAAGAAAGATATAGTGGCCCCTGAAGGGGACAAAAATACACTATTATTCTGAGTGGTCTCATTGCAGTTAAGTGGTATGTGTGTGTAGTAGATATTCATTGTTTGTGGAGTGAGAATTTTCTTGTAACAGTAGTGGCATCAGCAGTCAGTATTGAAGGAAGTCTTACTGTGTGACAGATAGTGCTGTTGTCTAACTTCCACATCACCATTATCCCCATCATGATAGCCAGCATTTGCTTAAGAGTCTATTGTAGTTCAGTGTGTGTTTTACACTTACTAACTCACTAATTTTCACAAAAATCCCATGAGGTAAGTGTTATTGTTTTTCTCATATACAAACAAGGAAACTGAGACAATTTGCCTAAAAAGATGGAGCTAGTAATTAGGGAGCTCTGGTAGCATAGTGCCTAAGGCACTTGACTGCTAACCAGGAGGTTGGCGGTTCAAACCCACCAGCCACTCCTCGGAAGGAAGGTTGGGCAATCCTACTTCCATAGTGATAATTGCCTTGGAAACCCAAGGAGGGGTCGTGATGAGTCAGGCCGACTCGACGGCAAAATAACAACAACAACAACAACAGTAAGTGGTAGGACTGAGTTGAACATAAGTGGTAGGACTGAGTTGAACGTCTTTTTGGTGATTCCAGAAAATTTATATACTCCCTTTAGTGGTCTGTAGAATCTGTAGGTTTTGTCTTTCAGTTGGATCTTAATTTAGAATTCTACTTAAAAGCTTCAGAGGGTTGTTTGTGTTTATACACTATTAGCATCAACCTCCTTCCTGCTTTAACAACAGGGCCCTCTCTCAGCAACTGTCCTAAAAGCACCACATTCAAATACACAGGATGATACACAGAGGTCTTTGTCTGGAGAAAAGGATATAAAAATCAAAATACTTTTCCTTTCAGTTAGTTTGTTGATCAGGATGGACTATATTGTCTTTTAGGACATCATTCAGGTTCGTGATCTATTTCCTCTCCCTCTCCCATTTACCATCCCTGTCTGCTGAATGCACACTTTTTCTATTTCCTTAGAGCAGGCATTTCCTGTGCAACCATTTCTCAGTTCTGCAGTGGCTCCCACAAGACCACATGATCTACTCTCCACACCCTCCTTGGTCAAAGGTGGGATTTCTAGGGACCAAAAATTGGCATTATTTTCACAGAAACTATTTCAATCATTTTTTTCGCCCCCCTGTAGAGGTTTCCTGTGCAAATGGAACTGCGTCATCTCATTGTTGTTGCTGTTATATGCCGTGGAGTCGGACCCGACTCACAGCAACCCCTCCTTGGGTTTCCAAGGCAGTATCGCTATGGAAGTAGATTGCCCAAACTTCCTTCCAAGGAGTGGCTGGTGGGTTTGAACCACCAGCCTTCTAGTTAGCAGTCAAGTACCTTAGGTACTGTGCTACCAGAGCTCCTAGCCTCATCTCAGGACAAAGAAAACCAAAAAAAATTTCTTGGATCTTTTGCTCTCTTAGGAAACTCAATGAGATTCTTTCAGTCGTCTGAGTGTTCTAAGGCACAGGTGACACCTGTTAGCAAATCTATCAGCTCCTGTTTTTAGTGTGCACACATAAAATTAAAATCTTTGCTCTGTTTATGACTATTGGATCACTTTTAATATGTTGGCAACTTTTAATACATTGCGGAGGAAATGTACATTGTACTGTGTCCTTTGTTTGCTGTATGGAGTAACTACACATACATTTTATAATTTTCTTTCTCTACTTGAAGTCCCTGGGTGATATACACAGTTAACACCCTCAGCTGCTAGCTGCTCAATTGTTAATTGAAATGTTGGAGGTTCAAGACTACTAGAGGCACTTCAAAAGAAAGTTCTGGTGATTTACTTCTTAGTAGTCAGACATTGGAAACATTATAGAGTACAATTCTACTCTGATACACATTAGGTAGCCATGAGGCAGAATCAACTTGATGACAACTGGTTTACATTTATACTAGGCCATATTAGCAATTGGACTGATGATCCCTGAGGAAATGACCAGAGCATGGACATTGGAACCAGACTTGCTGTGTTCCCCACATCCATGACTTCTGTCTCCCCCCTGGCCCCCTGAGAGGCAATGTTAGCTTTCCTTTCACCCCGGTGCCTGACTCCTTGGCTCTGAAGTGAGTTTGGTGACTGCTGAGCCAATGCCCGACTGCTAATTTGTGTCCCTTACTCATGCAACTTTATTTTGCATGCACCTCCTGGTAATTTTTTTTGAGTTGAATCAAATGTTCTGTTAGTGTTTGTTGTAGAAATGAGCAACTTTCCATCATGGGACAGGATCCCAGTAAAATAAATATATTTTTATTTTAAAACTATAAGCAAATGGGTCCCCTTGGATGAGAGGGAGGGAAAGAGGTCCAAGAATTTAAGGGACACAGTAGAGGCTGGAAGGCCTTGTTGCTCTTGGTGGTTTCCAGGAGGCTCATCTATTCCCAACTGTCTGAAAGGGCCACAGTGCTAGCTAGCAGAGGCACAATACTTAAATAAAAAAGGGTCTTGGCCAGAATTACGTTCTCAAATCCTTCCTTCCATTACTGAAGTTATTTTTGTTTTAACAAACATTCTTTCTTTCACCATTCTCTTATTTGCCAGTCTGTCTGTCCCATCACACTCTCTCTTACATGGCAGGTGGTTCCCAAGATAGTGTCTGCATGACATCCCAGCCATGACTAGAACTGGGTGGGAGGGTCCTTGTGGGAGGAGCAATGGGCCTGTCCTCAGCCATCACCCTGCTCCTTCTCCCTTTCAGTCCAGTCAGTTCAGGCAAGTTCTTCAGCCTTTGTTCAATTTTACTCCTGCAGTTCATCAGTGTGGCTTTACAAATTTGGACAACAACCTCTCGACCAGCTGTTGGCTGCTGTCTCGTAGGATTCTGGGATTTCTTGACAAGACAAGGCTTTCTGGGATACTTTCAAGTTGGGAAATTTTACAGCAAATGCACTTGTGGAAAGCAGCTGTCCAAAGTCTGGCAGAGATGACTGGATACTTTACCGAGGATAGGAACGTAGCCTAACCATGTAGTTGGATGAATCGAGGAAAAAAAAAAAGAATTTGGAAGAAAAGAAGAGAGCGTTTCTATATTTAAGTTTAACCACAGTCGGAGGCCACAGAGAAAGAAAACTGGCCACCAGAATTTCAAGTAATTTAACTTTTCTGGAGATAGCTTATCTGGACAAATTAAACTCTGTGAAGCAAAAGTCTTTAAAAGAAACTGAAAGGTGAGTTTTTCCCAATGCCAGAACAAGCAGAATCAAATTTTTGCTTGTCTTTGAGCTAGCTGTGCTCCTCTACAGTTACCATTGTAGTGGGCACTAAACCCAAACAAGGCTGCTGTTTGCTGAACCCAGAGACAAGGACTTAGGGGAGTTGTTTAACCTTCCCACACAGGTCTGTGGCAAACCCAAAACAACTGGGCCTCTCTTCTGCCCTCTTAGGTGAGAAAGGACATACCTCCCCTCCCCAACACACACACATACCTGGGTTCTCTACATTAGGCATCATAAAGTTCTGAGGTACTATCTTATGCACACAACCACCTTTTCCCTCAGGGAGGCTGGGTTCCCTGGATACACTCTATAGCTGTAGCTGATATCCATAGCTGTTGGAGTTTTTTCACTGAGAAGTTTTTAGTCACAGCTCCAGTAGGCTAATAGCATTTACAAGTAACTATTGCAACTAACAATTGCTTTCCAGGTGAGTGGAAAGTAAAAGGAGTCTACCAATAGTTTAGGGTGAGTAAAGGCATAGCTATTGACCACATGGCCCAGTCTGGCCTAGAGTGTTTAATAGTTGTCCCTGGTAGGAAACCCTTCTCTAAATCAGTCTGTGGGGAATGATGTACTGCATTTGGCTTCACACAGGAATCACTTTGAAGAAAATAGCAGCCCTAGCATGAGAAGATAATTTTGAGGCATGAGAAAATGGAAACATTTTTCAAGGAACTGGCAGATCTGGTCTCTGCATATTCTATTCATATATTTCAGTTCAAATAAAAGTTAAACCAAAAAACCAAACCCACTGCCATCAAGTCAATTCTGACTCATAGTGAACTTATAGGACAAAATAGAACTGTCCCATAGGGTTTCCAAGGTTGCAAATCTTTATTAAAGCAGACTGCATCATTTTTCTTCCACAGAGAAGATGGTGAGTTTGAACTGCCAACTTTTGTTTAGCAGCCTAATGCTTTAACCAGTGTGTCATCAGAGCTCCTGAGTAAAAGTTGGGAGTTAGAAATCTTTCCATTGCCTGTGGGCTGACTTTAATCAAGCTGGTACACATTGTCTCTGTCTCGGTGGAGTCTGTGTTACATGTTGTTGGGGAAACCCACATAAAGAGCTACAAGGAGGACATTAATGTTTAATTTAGGACTTCCATTATGTTTCCCAGTGACACTTCTGATGCCAGATTATGAGTTGTGAATCCTTACTTCAATATACTAAGATCTTTCTTCTGTTCTCTATTGAGAAGATTTGTATAATAACTGTGGGCATTGTATTATAGCACAGTGGTTGGTATCCATAAGGAAACCATCAGCCAATAATGGCTAGGGTCACCCTTTGGAAAATGTTTGCTGGGGGTGAAGCTCTAAGGTGGTGTCCGGCTCTGTTTCTGGAGCAATCATGGTGAGTTTGCTTAGGAAGTCTGTCAATCCTCTCTGCCTGCTAATCAAGTAAGTTACACATTCAATGCCTCCTGAAGACTGGTCTGCCCAGCCCAGAGGTTTTGAAGACTAACACAAAAATTTGATTTCCACTTGTGAAAACAGTCCATGAGTCAAAAATAATTTTTTACTTCCCTGTTAATTGCTACACAGAAAAGATCATCAATTCTCCTTCTTAGAGTTTGAAGATGAGGCTTAGGCTTAGCTGGGACAAGTATCAAGGTCATATCACTGAGGCCAGGCTGGTTTTTATCAAACTGTGAGGTGGCTGGTTTGGAAGAAATCTAGGGCAGTTTGTCTCTTTTCACTTGGCATTACGTATAATGATTATAAACTATTCAAGGACAATGACTTCAACTATTGTTCTTGTTGTTATGTGCCGTTGAGTCAAACCCGACTCACAGGGACCCCTCCTTGGGTTTCTGAGGCAGTATCACTACAGAAGTAGATTACCCAACATATTGTTACTGCCAACCAAACTCTCCTTCCCACAGGCATCCTAATGGGCAGAATGGCTGGCAGTTGTGACAAAGAGTCTCAAATGGTACTAATGCAATTTTGAGGCCACTCTGGATAATTGCTGCTGTAGAGTTTAAGCTTTTGGTAGAAGTCTATTTCATTGGCAAATGCTACTGTGGAGCCAGAAGTAATTTTGGTATGGAGATTGGCCTCATTCTGAAGATGGTTGCCACAGATTATTTCAGATTTAAGAACACACTTTGACAGATTGGACAACACATATCAGAGTTCAAGATCTGTACCTTTTCCCCTTAGAATTGCTTAGGACATGATTCATCCAATTAAACTAGGTTTACATGAGATAAGTGGATCCAATTGCACTTTGTTTTTGCCCTAAAATACACCCACATTTGATTGTTTCCTGGGCTGCAGAGAAGCCCAGGGAGTAAAACACCACCTGTATGAAGGGCATGACTGCTGTTTGATGAACTTCTCCCAGCCCAGGAACCCAAGGCAGAATTGCTGGGGTTATCTGAAGACAGATGTGTCTAGGATGGTGTGCTGGAATTTCTTCCTATTATAGACATTCATTTGAATCCAAGAATTTTGACTTAAGCAATAGTGTTTGTCTTATCAGCAGCCTGATTTAAAGTGGAGATTCTCAGCAATAGTCCAGCCTTAATTAATCACTTAAAGATGAAGCTCAAGGTTCTCAGATGAATGAGGGAACAAAGATAAAAGCTGAGAGGTAGGAAGAAGCAAGGATTTTGATGGAACCTGTTTTAATAGAAAGAGATGAATCTGAGAAGTATTGAGTCTCAAATTCTAATTGGACAAGCTTACCGAGCACTAGGCCTCTCTTTCTATTCTATCCCCTTTCCATATTTTGGAAAGACAAATCTTCTACATCTTCCCCCTTTCCCTCACAGTGGTCAGTCCTCAGGCTGAGATGATGTCACTTGATTGCCATCTCTGGAACGGAACCTCTCTCCATAGCCCTACATCTATAACCTTAGTCCAGTTCTTCTTATATTGGGGCTCTTTTCTCCTTCAGAGCCTTTTACTTCATCTTGCTGCTTCTAGTGTCAACCACTGACTAGCAGAAGCAACAATAACCATGATAATAGCTCATACTTAGTGTTTGCTTCCTATACAATAGGCACAATTCTAAGTACTTAATAAATGTTAACCAATTTATTACTTCCAACTATACAGTATGGAGCAGACACTATTACCACCTTAGTTTTACAGATGAGTAACTGAAGCACAGATAGTTTAAGTCACATAGCTAGCTTGTAGTAAAATTGGATTTCAGACCTACGCAATCTATCTCCAGATACCAGGCTTATAATTACAGTATCATAGTGTACCAAACCAGCTCTTAGTCAGGTAGTGCCCATCTTGCATCTTTCATGAGCATCTGGAGCATGCTTTGGTACTTTCTCTTTTCTTTCAAAGCAGGTGGCATATTCTCCACAGGGAAACTTTGGCAACACATTAGTGATAGTCATCTTGATGCTAAAACCAGCTGACATCTGCATATGTTTTAGAGTTGATGGGTTCCTTTCATACCCTTTATCACATTTGCTCCTTTCAACCCTGTCTGAGTTTGCTCAGCATGTGTGAAGACCCCATTCTACAGATGAAACTGACATTCTGGAAAATCTTGTACTTCTCCCGAACTCTTGCAACTAAATTCTAGCCAGGGCTAGAACTAGATATTTTCTATTCTAATTTTTAATATTTTTCATTAGAACAGAAATAAGAAGAGATCATACCTTGTGTTCTAATCCCAAAGCACGGGTTGGGCATCCTGGAATGCTGGATAGAGAAAGATTACAAAGCTGAGCCTGATGTACCTGCGAGGATATCAATGGCACGTATCACTTGCCATTGATGCAGTAGGGGTGCATTTACTCTCTCTTTCCAATGACAGTTTTTCCAGTGTTCCATGTGATGCTCTCTGTGTGAATAACCAAATAACATTTCAGACAGTTTTTTTGAAATTTCTGTGTTAGGGAGAAGTTATTATTACTCATGTTCTTACCAGGTAGCTTTGGTCTCATGGAAGCAAGGGAGACACACACTCATCAGATGAGCTCCAGGTATCACTGGGGAGTACTGGCAGGAGAAGCACACTCTCCTCACCTGACCCAGGGGACAGGTAGCATGGTACTGTGTCCTTGCTTCCTCCTTACCATGGAAGACACAGGTACATCTGGTTGGTTAGTTAACTAGACATCAGAAGTTTGCTTGCATGGAGACCTTAGCACATTTAATGCCTCACTGAGGCAAAAACAAAACAGTTTGTTGTTAACCTTGTCAGGTACAAAATGATTAACTTTCATTAATCATAAAGGCCTTTATTAAAATCATCTCTTACAGTGACAACTGATGAGAGAAAAGGCTATGTAGGTTCGAAGAACAGGTCCTTCACATCCCATCTGCAGCATGGTCAGAACTGAGTGAGTCTCTCCCATGTTGTTCCACACGGATGCCATGAATCACTGCAAACCCAGCAGGCTGGCCACCTTTTATAAAGCATTATGACCCCAGCATGCAAATAAGGGTGAATCCATGAGATATTCTTTAGCTATTATGCATCCAAAAGTGATTATAGAAGTTGCCCTGGTGAGTCGCAATAACTTCCATATTGTCTGGCTCAGTGCCTACCATCCTTCTCTGTCATGCGATTCTTTTCATATCCATCTCCCGGAGCTCTGACAGTGTGCAGCACAGCACACAGATATGAAATGTGGGACTCATATTCCCCCATGATTATCTCGTAATCAGACATCATTTTAGCAGCACTGTTGCTTTCAGAGAGGGGGTTAGTTAGTTTCTAAGGAGAGTAATATTCTTTTCTTGCCCATTTTATGCTGAACTTGTACTAGATCATGACTTATATTTATCCCCAAAACATTACATTCAACTTATCTTCTTTTAAATCTAAGAAAAGTAGCATTTAATTTTTTGTTTTTCAGTTTTTAAATCTTAGTTTACATTCAAGCCACGTAAGTTCTCATTTCCACCAGTTTGTTACAGGATTGTTCAGAAAACAATTCCAGATAAATACAGTCTAACTTTTTGTTTCCTGTTTGCTTCACCCACTGTTTATTTCTCTTAAAGTAAATTGCTCCATACATATTAGATTTTATATAGCATTAAATTTCTGCAAATTTCTCTTTCTTTTGAATTATCTCTTCATTGTTTCCTCTATTGTTTATGAGTGAGAAAACCAACTTTACACTTATCAGGACATTTTATTATTATTATTACTGTGATTTGGGTGAAGATTTACAGAGCAAATTCACTTTCCATACAGCAGTTCACATACAGTTTGTCTCATGTCATTGACCACAGATTATTATCAGGACATTTTTAAGATCTTTATTGTGCTGGCATTATTCTTTTTATATGCATTTTTTTTTTTTCTCTCTCCCTTGTCTTTCCTTTCAAGCAAGTCTTGTGGGTAGGCACAAAGAAGTGTGTTTTCAGCTCTGGCTCTTGCTCTTGGCCCACTGAAGCTAAAGCCTTCTTTTAGCTCAGGCAGCTGCTGGCTGCTGAGGCTGGCAAACCCAAGGTTGACAAATAAAATGGTACAGTCTCCAAATTATCAAACAACACAGCAGGCCACTGATTCAAGTCCAGGAACAATCCTATGATCATCAGACAATATAGCAGGCTGCTGAATGAAAATTCAGCTACATAAAAGGTCCAAGTGTGCCAAAAATCTCAGAGACCTTTCTCAAAGCTGTCTTCATATATACTGGAAGTAGACCACATCCGTAAGGCAGCTACTCAGCTGCTCCAGTAGATTCCATCATGGAGTTGATTACGAGTCTTACCATGGGGAATAACTACATTCAGCTGCCCAGCCACTCAAAACCAGGCCCCACCAAGTTGACACACAACTTAACTACCACAGGCAGTGATGGTAAATGCTTTCTTACTGTACCCACCGCAGGTGATACTTGCTGTGTAGACATTCATGGAGACCAGACTTAGCTTCACAATCTTTCTCCACATGTCTTTCCAGGCAACTCTATCAATCCTTTGGGTTACTATAAAGTTATTATAAAATGCTGACTCAAGGTAAAATCTATTATTTATCATCTCTGTTCTATTGGCAAGTATAAAAAATAAGAGTTGAGTTGTGGCATTGGCTGCAAGTTATTATTTCTATTTCAACATAGTATAGTTATTTATTTTTATTGGGATATGGGTGAAAGTTTACAAAGCAAATACAGCAGTTCATGTAAACATTTTGTTTCATGACATTGGCTGCAGTCTCTATAATGTAAAAACTCTCTTTCTACTTCCTCCCTGTGGTTACCCTTTCCCTGTGACCTTCTTCCCTCTGCATTCCTGCCCTCTGAAGTATCTCCCTGTGCAAATATTGCCTTTCTGATCTTCCATGATTGATTTTCCTAAGGACTGAACCTACCTGGTATAAATGTTTACCTCATATGCTTGTCTATTGTTTGGCTGGAAGCCAGAGGAGTGGGTTCATTTCCACACCTGAAGGGGAAATAGAGGCCATAGTCTCAGGGGTTTCACCAATCTCTTTTGGACCAGTAAGCCTAGTCTTTTGTATGATTTTGAGTTTTGTTACACATTTTTCTCTCTCTTGATCCAGGATTTCCTGCACTGATCCCTTTCAGAGGGGTTGCCAGTGGTAGCTGGGCAACATCTCATTCTTCAGATTTCAGGCTCATGTAGGCTGAGGTTTGCATAGTCCACTGGTGCCTTGGGTGGATTGTTTCCAAGTGTATTTTTTTTTTTTTTTTCTTCATTCTTCTTTGTGTCATTTGATTTATTGACTGCTGCTTCCATGGATGTTGATTGTGGATCCAAGCAAAATGAAATCCTTGACAACTTCAAAATTAAAAAAAAAAAAAAAAAATTATTGTGATTTGAGTGCAAATTTACAAAGCAAATTTGTTTTACATTCAACGTTTTATGCACAGTTGATTTCACGCCCCAATTACCATCCCTGATCATAACTAATTCTCCTCCTCTCCTGTCCCCCTGATTACACCCTCACTGTACCCTTCTAATCTATCCATTGCTGTGTCCAGCTTTCTCTCTATGTGAATCCTGCCCCTCTGGTGGCCCATGGCTATTTGCTCTAAGGGGTATACCTCCCTAGAGTAGGTGGTGCATCGCCGTGGGGTAGGTGTTCTGCATGTAGGTCTTTCTACTTTTGGAGTGAGAGCCAATCCATGAGAGTGAATCCATTTCTAGGCCCAAAGAGTAACCCAGGACCATAGTCTTGGGGGTTCTACCAGACTCTATCTGACCAGTAATTCTGGTCATTTTTGTGGTTTTGAATTTTGTTCCACATTTTTCCTCCCACTCTATCCAGGATCTCCAGCTTTGATCCCTTTCTGAGTGGTTTGCATTGGTAGCGAGGCACCATCTATTCCTTCTCATCTCAGGGTCATGAAGGCTGAGGTCTTCATGGGCCATCTTATCCTTGGACTAATTATTTACAGATGTCTTTGATTTTCTTCAGTCTTCTTTGATTCAGATGAGAGGAAATCAATAGCTGCATTTTAGATAGCCACTTAAAAGCTTTTAAGACTCCAGTTGCTATTCATCAAAGTAGGTTGTAGAACACGATTTTTATGTATTATGTTGTACCAATTGAGTATGAGGTGCCCAGAACTACAGTCCTGAGTCTGGAGGCCCAGTGATTCTCTCTCTCAAGGTATTTGGTTGTCTCTGAGAAGTTCCTCCAACTCTGTCTTCTGTTGCTTCTATAACGTACGTGGCTAATTTTGTAGCACAAGTGCATATTAAGATTATCTTTAGCCAAATATATCCTTGGTCTAGGGTATATTCCTGTTGGCCTACCCCCACCTGATCTTCTCACCTGTCTATGCATATATGCATTGCCTGGTATTTTGTGTTAGTGGTAATGCACTATGGTGCATATACTATTATTTGTCTCTGTTGTCTATATCTTATGTGCATGTTTCAGTGTCCTTCCTTTCCCCAATCTCATCATGCTGGTCACAGACTCTTTCCATACCATCTCTCTCTTCACCCAAATCAACATGTGACCCCCAATTAGTCTGAAATTTTCCTTCCCCTTCCCTCCCATTCCCAGTAACAAACAAAGTGAATTTCCTTCCCTAAGTAAACCTTTCCTTGATTTTTTACAGTAATGGTTTCATACAATATTTGTCCTTCTGCAATTAAGTTATTTCACTCAGCATAATGTCTTTCAGTGTTCCATAGTATTCCATTGTGTGAATGTACCATAGTTTGTCTATCCCATCATCCCATGTTGATGGGTATTTAAGTTGTTTTTATCTCTTTGCTATAGTGAATTGTGCTGTGATGAACGTGAGTGTGCATATGGCTGTACGTGTCTTGTCCCTCACCTCTTTAGGATATATTCCTAGTAATGGAATTGCTAGATCAAATGGTATTTCTATTTTCTGTTTTTTAAGGAAATGCCATATTATTTTACATAATGGTTGTACCATTTTGCAGTCCCACCAGCACTGTATGAGAGTTTCAATCTCTTCTCAACCTCACAAGCATTGGTTATTTTCTGTCTTGTTGAACTTTGCTATTATTACTGGAGTGAAATGATATATCATTGCTCTTTTGATTTGCATATCTCTAATGGAGTTCTCGGGAGCTCTGGTAGTGTAGTGGCTAAGGCACTTGACTGCTAACCAGAAGGCTGGCGGTTCAAACCCACTAGCCACTCCTCGGAAGGAAGGTTGGGCAATCCTACTTCCGTAGTGATACTGCCTGGGAAACCCAAGGAGGGGTCACTATGAATCAGGGCTGACTCAACGGCACATAACAACAGCAACAATGGAGCTCTCGTGGCATACTGCCTAAGGCATTTGACTGCTAACCAGAAGGCTGGTGGTTCAAACCCACCAGCTACTCCTGGGAAGGAAGGTAGGGCAATCTACTCTCATAGTAATACCACCTCTGAAACCCAAGGAGGGGTCGCAGTGAGTTTAATGGCTAATGATTGTGAGCATTTCCTATGTGTTTGTTGGCTCCCAGTATATTTTCTTTCATGAAGTCTCTGTTTATGTCTCTTCCCCATTTTTGAAATGTATTTCAAAAATGTGTTTTTGATTTTAGAGGTAATTCCCTTGTCTGATATGTCATAGCCAAATATTTTTTCCCAACCTGTAGGTTCTCTTTTCATGCTTTCAGAGAAATCTTTCCATGTGCATAAGAATTTAATTTTTAAAAGGTCCCACTCATCTAGCTTCTCTTCTACTGCTTATGATTTTGGTTATGATTGATAGTCTATTTATGCTATAGATTAGGGCCCCTAGATTTGCCCCTATTTTATCTTATTTAATTATTTATTTTTATTGTGATTTGGGTGAAGATTTACAGAGCAAATTCACTTTCCATACAGCAGTTCA
>NW_006922177.1:1080721-1082920 GCF_000298275.1 Orycteropus afer afer
TATCTATCCACACCTATACCCATTTTGGCTTTCACTGCCAAAGTATACTGTATGTGCAAAAGTGTTCATCTTTGTTGTCTGTACCTCCCATGTACCTCTCTATGTCTTTGTCTTCCTCAATGCCACCATATTGGTCACTCACATTTGGTACATTGCCCTTTTCTTCACCTAAATCAATACTTATCTCTATCTATCTAACAGCTTTCCCTCCCCTCCGCTCCCACCCGTGGTAACCAACAAAGAAAATTTCCTTCCATAGATAGACCTTTCCTTAACGTTTATAATAATGGACTAATACAATATTCATCCCTTTGTGATTGACTTATTTCACTCAGCATAATGTCCTCCAAGTTAATCCACATTATGCAGTGTTTTGCAGATTCTACATTATTCTTTAGCGTTGCATAGTATTCCATTGTTTGTATGTACCATAGTTTGGTTATCCATTCCTCAGTTGATGGACATCTAGGATGTTTCCAGCTTTTGGCTCTTGTAAATAGTGCTGCGATAAACATGGGTGTGCATATTATCTGTTCTTGTCATGGCTCTTACTTCTTTAGGATATAAACCTAGTAATGGAATGGCTGGGTCAAATGGTATTACTATTTCCAACTTTTGAAATAATCGCCATACTGCTTTCCACAATGGTTGTACCATTTTACAGTCCCACCAGCAGTGTATGAGAGTCCCAATCTCTCCACAACCTCACCCAAATTTTTAATATTCTGTCTTGTTGAACTTTGCTACTAGTGCTGGAGTAAGGTGATATCTCATTGTTGTTTTGATTGACATCTCTCTAATAGTTAATGATTGTGAGCATTTCTTCATATATTTGTTGACCACTTGACTCCTTGGTGAAGTGTCTATTCATGTCTTCTGCCCATTTTTAATTGGATTTTCTATCTTTTTGTTGTTGAGGTGTTGGAGTTTTCTATAAATTCTAGAGATAAGTCCCTTGTCTTATATGTCATTTCCAAATATTTTTTCTCAATCTACAGGTTCTCTTTTGACTCTTTTGAAGAAGTCTTTGGAAGCAAATACAAATTTAATTTTTAGAATGTTCCAATTATCTGGTTTCTCTTCTGCTGTTTGTGCATTTTGAGTTATGCCTGATAGTCTATTTATGCCATATATTAGGGTCCCTAAATTTGCCCCTAGATTTTCCTTGAGGAACTGTATAGTTTTAGGTTTCACATTTAAGTCTTTGATCCATCTGGAGTTTGTTTTGTGTATGGTGTGAGGTACAAACCTTGTTTCATGTTTCTGCAAATGGATCTCCAGTTCTGCCAGCACCATTTATTAAACAAACATTCTCTTCCTCATTTAAAGAATTTTGGCCCTTTGTCAAAGATCAACTGACTATAGGTTGATGGATCTATTTCTGGGTTCTCAATTCTATTTCATTGATCTATGCATCTGTCATTAAACCGGTATCAGGCAGTTTTGACTACTGTGACTGTATAGTAGGTTTTGAGATCCGGCAGTGTGAGACCTCCTACTTTGTTTATCTTCTTCAATACTGCTTTGCTTATCTGAGGTCTCTTTCCTTTCCATTTAAAGTTAGTGATTGGTTTTTCCATATCCCTAAAGAATGTTGATGGGGTCTGGATTGGGATTGCATTGAATGTATACATTGCGTTGAGTAGAACTGATATTTTCACAATGTTCAATCTTCCTATTCATGAACATGGAATGTTCTTCCATTTATGTAGATCTCTTATGGTTTCTTGTAGCAGTTTTTATAGTTTTCTTTGTACAGGTCTTTTGTGTCCCTGGTAAGATTTATTCCCAAGTATTTTATTTTTTTGGTAGCTATTGTAAACTGATTGATTTCCTTATTTCTTTTTCAGCAATATCTTTGCTGGTGTAGAGGAATCCAACTGATTTTTGGATGTTGATCTTATATCTTGCCACGGTGCCAAAGCTTTCAATTAGTTCCAGTAGATTTTTGCCTGAGTCTCTTGGGTTTTTTAGGTATAGGATCATATCATCAGCAAATAGGGATAGTTTGACTTCTTCCTTACCAATTTGGATGCCTTTGATTTCCCTTTCTTGCCTTATGGCCCTGGCTAAGAATTCCAGTACAATGTTGAATAGAAGTGGTGTTAGCGGGCATCCTTGTCTGGTTCCTGTTCTCAAGAGGAATGGTTTCAGTCTCTCTCCATTGAGAATAATGTTGGCTGTTGGTTTTGCATAGAT
>NW_006922177.1:1089730-1098670 GCF_000298275.1 Orycteropus afer afer
ATGGAGGAAAGGGCAGGACCACCCAGGCTCCATCTGAGCACACAGACTGTGATGGAGTTCCTGTGGGCCCAGAAGTTAGGTGGGAGTGGGGGATGGCTGCACCTCCATTCACCAAGCAGGTGTGGGGTATAAGAGTAACAAGAGGAATGTCGTACCTTTTCAGTCTTGCAGGTTTGGAGTGTCCTTGGGGTTGCTGTCTAGCAGAACCTGTTCTTAAGCCCCTGAAATCTGCAAGAGTGCTGTCTCTTTAAATATCCAAAATGGTCAAGCTGCTTGTGAACATTCAAAATGGCAGCACTCTCTGGACAGGCAAAAGTCCACAGCTCAGCCCACGTTTCTCTTTACCTTCTCCGTTTATTCCCAGCCACCAGAGCAGTCTTCTTTGCAGTCCCTGGCTAACAGGGCTGATTTTTAGGTTAATTCTTAGGTCCTACTGCCACTTGGCACTTTCAAAACTGTCTGTGCCACGCTGTCAGGATCGCTCAGGATCACTGCCAGACAGTAGCTCCATCTGTCTTTTTTTTCGGTATTTTCATGCAAATTCTTCTGCTAGTTGGGGTTTAGTCTACTTCTATATCCTTCCTTTCAAGGCTCAGGGGTCCAGGATTATCTTCTTTTTCTGTATTAATTGGTTTCCATTTTCGTTGTTGAAGAGGGTCTTTGCAGTCTTTCTGCTTAGTCTGCTATCTTACCAGAACTCTCTTTTTTATTTTTATAGTTTGGAATTTTATGCTTAAGTCTTGGGTGCAACTATCAAACCAACCCAAACCAAACCAAAACAAAAAATTCCCAACAAACTCACTGCCATCAAGTCGATTCCAACTCATAGCAACCCTCTTTGGGTTTCCAATGTGGTAAATCTTTATGGAAGTAGATTGCCCAGTCTTTCTTCCAGAGAGTGGCTGGTGTGTTTGAACCACCAACCTTCTGGTTAGCAGTCAAATGCCTTAGGCACTGAGCCACCAGAGCTCCTTTGGAAACAACTAGAGTTTGTTTTTGTTTATGGGGTGAGGTATGGATCTTGTTTCATTTTTCTGCAAGTGGATATCCAATTTTCCCAGCACCATTTGTTAAAGAGGCTATCTCTCCCCCACTTAATGGTTTTTGATCCTTTTTCAAAGGTCAACTTTCCATAGATGGATGGGTCTAATTTTGGGTTTTTGATTCTGTTCCATTGGTCTATCAATGGAACACAATCATTGAACCAACACCATGTTGTTTTAACTACTGTGGCTATATAGTAAGTTTTGTGATCTGGGAGTGTGAGACCCCCTATTCTGTTTTTCTTCTTCAGCCCTGCTTTTTTTTTTCCTTTCCAGATGAAAGTACTGATTGGTTTTTCCATGTCCTTAAAAAGGTTGATGGAACCTGGATCAGGATTGCATTGAATGTGTAGATTGCTTTGGGTAATATTGACATTTTCACAATATTCACTCTTCCTATCCATGAATAAGGCAGGTTCTTCCATTTATGTAGATCTCTTGCATTTTCTTGTAGCAGTTCTTTATAGTTTTCTTTTTTAGGTCTTTTGTATCTCTGGTAAGATTTATTTCTAGATATTTTATCTTTTAGGTAGCTATTGTAAATTGTATTGTTTTCCTTATTTCCTTTTCAGAGACCTCTTTATTGATGTAGAGAAATCCAACTGATTTTTGTGTGTTGATGTCTTATCCTACAACTTTGCTGAACCTTTCTATTAGTTCCAATAATTTTTTGCTGAGTCTGTTAGATTTTCTATGTATAGAATTTTGTCATCTGCAAATACAGCTAGTTTTACTTCTTCTTTACCAGTTTGGGTTCATTTTAATTTTCTTTCCTGTCCTATTGCCCTGGCTAGGATTTCCAAAGGAGCTCTGGTAGCATAGTGGCTAAGACACTTGACTGCTAACCAGAAGGCTGGTGGTTCAAACCCACCAGCCACTCCTCAGAAGGAAGATGGGGCAATCTACTGCCATAGTGATACATCCTTGGAAGCCCAAGGAGGGGTGGCTATGAGTTGGGTCCAACTCGACGGCACATAACAATAGCAACAGGATTTACAATACAATGTTAAATAGAAGTGGTGATAGAGGACATCCTTGTCTGGTTCCCAATCACAAGGGTATATTTTTTTCCTCCTCTTAAGTTTTAGTTTGTTTGTATCTTTGTGTCTAAGGTGTGTCTCTTGTAGGCAGCCTATCAATGGCTCTTCTTTTCTTATCCAATATGCCATTCTCTTTCTCTTGTCTAGTTCATTTAGGCCATTCACATTAAGTGTAATTGTAGTTGTTGTTGTTGTTGTGATGTGCCGTGGACTCGGCCCCAACTCATAGCGACCCCTCCTTGGGTTTCAGAGGCAGTATCACTACAGAAATAGATTGCCCAACCTTCCATCTGAGGTGTGGCTGGTAGGTTTGAACTGCCAGCCTTCTGGTTAGCAGTCAAGTCCCTTAGACACTATGCTACCAGAGCTCCTGTGAGTGTAATTAGTGATAGGTGTTAATTTATTGCTGTCATTCTCTTGTGTTTTTTAATTATGTTGGTGATTTCCTTGTTCCAAATATTTTTTTGTGCTGAGCTCATTTTGTTATCAAGTATTTCTTCTCTTTTCTTCATTATTGTTGATTTTGTGCTTTCTAAGCCCATGTGTTATTCTTCTTTCTGAGCTTGCTTAGGAGGATTGTTAATTTTCTTTGTGGTTACCCTGAAGTAAATCTTATCTCCTTTAATTTGGAACAGTCTGTTGTATGAAGACATTGTTCTATAAAGATGACTTCAAACTTTTCTATAAAGAAAATTTCAATTTTTCTATAAAGACAACTTCAATCTTTTTTCCATTTATCATGATGTTTTTATTGGTCCATGTGTGAGGATTTTTGTTTTTTTGATGTTGAACTGTAATCCATACTGAGGCTATAGTCTTTGGTTTTTATCAGTAAGTGCTTCAAGTCTTCTTCATTGTTAGCAAGCAAGGTCTCTTTGTTTTTCTTCATTCTTCTTTGCTCTGGACAAGGAGAGACCAATTGTTGCAAGTAAATGGCCACTTGCAAGCTTTTAAGACCCTAATTTCTACTCACCAAAGTAGGATGTAGAACAATGTTTTTATGTAGTATGTTGTGCCAATGGAACTTGACTTCCCCCAAGACCATGGTTCTGAGTCCACAGACCCCAAAACGTGCTTCTTTAGGGTCATGGGTATATTTACTTTTGCCTAGACATACTTTATCATTCAGCCTATATACCTATGTATCTATCCATAGATTGTTTGCTATTGCTGATAATGCAGTATTGTATATGTAAAAGTATTTATCTTTGTTTGTACCTTTTGTGCACCTCTCTGTATGTTATTTTTTAAAATAATTTTTTAATAGCTGTTTTTGTTATGTATCTTATTGATAAGTCCAGTAGAAGCTCTGCCTCTCTTCCCAGAAAATGCATCTATGGTATAAGTTCACAATGTTGTCCATAGTTTCAAGACTTCCAAGACATCTTGAAAGCCATGCAAGCACACCTTAAGGCCATTGGCTCCTCAGTCAGGAATGAGAGATGTTAATCAGTCTGGATGATAACAATTCAATGTAATCCACTCTTTAAAAAAATGGGGGAGCCCCTCCTGAGTTCTAAACATTACAGATAGAAATAAGCTAACATTAGTGATTGACTGTAATGAATAGATAGCATAGGTCATGGTGGTTCAGGAGAAGAGAGATCACACTCACTTGGGTGATCATAAAAGACTTCATGGAGGGAGAGATCACAAAAGGTCAGGGTGCAGAGGGATGGAAAACTTGCCAGAAGTCTATGGGACAATGCACCAGAAATTGGGAATGCATGTTGATATTTGGAGAGGAAGTCAGGAGTAGGCCTATAATTGGTGAGTTGTGTTAGGGTGTCCAGTGGGATGAATGGTTTCAAACAGCTGCTGAAACAGCTGCTGAGCTTCAGTTTCATATAGACTTATTTCCTGGTTCAATTCCAGAAATCTTAGAGAAGTCTGTACTTGGCTAAACTTAGTTCAGGTGTCTACTCTCAACCAAGTATTTAGGGTGCTGTGCAAAACCACACAGGTCACAGTCACATCCCAGCACTGCTTGGATTTCCAGAAGCACCCCACTGTGTATGCTACCGGAAGGAGACACTTTCTTCCCTTGTGCTGGATGCCTCCTCTCTTGTTGCTGCTCTTTCCTAGTCTCCTGGCTTCCCTTCCTCTGATAGCTTCCCTTGGTACTGGCTCATCTCTCCTTTAACTAACTGTCCTCTGTAACACTCCATTCATTACGTTGGCCTTAAAAGCCCTTGGTAAACCAATGACCCCTAGCCCCTACACTTTAACCTTGCTGCTTTCCTGTTCCTTTCTATGAAAATACCCAGGAGAACACAACCTTACCTCTAATTACCCTTCTCTCAGGCTCCTCCCCCATGCTCTCCCTTTTAGAAAATGATACCACCATCTCCTCAGCTCACTTGAATGAAAACAATAAGAATTTCCGTGATTCCTTCTACCCCCACTCCTGCGTCCAACTCATGTCCAATCCTGTTTACTCTCCCTCCAAATATATCCCAGAACATCCTCTCTGCTCTGTGCCTGCTGCTATTCTCCTGGCTCATCCTGTTTGCCTGGACAAGCAACAGCCTCCCCAGGGACTCCCTGAATCTCTCTTGCCCTTCCAGAATATGTTCACCATGAAGCTGCTAGAGTGTTGGTCAGCCCTCACAGCCAACATTCAGCAGCCCTGTGCTTGCAGATAGCACTCAGTGCATTCTCTGTGCCTTCTCCTGGTGACAGAGCTTGGACTGACCTTGTCATCTGCCTGACTACAGGGCCCCCTCCTCCATGAACCCTATCAGTATATCCTTCAGATGATTCCTCCATGAGGGGGCCTCTGAAAAAAATCTACAGTGGTTGCTGGCATACAAAATCAGGCTTTTTGACCTCTGCTCACTTTCAGTGTTGGATCCACTACTGGTGATCCTTTGTCATCTTATGTCTTTTCCTCCAAACTACATGTGCACATAAGGCATCAGTTGTCCACTGTCCAGGAACACTTGGCACCCAGCAGGTTCTCAACAGTATTTATCAAAAGAACTATTTAGCATCCCCTGGGGGCCACTATAGATGTCTCCTAGAGGGGCAACACAGCTTGAAGCCAAGACCTCAAAAGAACTAATTTGAAGGTCCAAGACCAGACCCCATTTTCCTTGGTAGTGGAACCTACAACTTGCACATTACAGGATTGGAGTATTACTAAGGCAGGCTTGGAGTATTGCTTCTCTCCTTGGAAAGTCCTTCTCTCACAGGATAGGCACTAGTCTGGGCCTCAGAATCCCACTGGTCACTGAGACATCAGTGTGAGAGGGAGGAATGGGCAGCATCTACTTCCCTTTTCTAGTCCCTATCTCTTTCCCCTCCTTCACCCTAGAGGAGTTAGAACCTTGATTTAGGACCCCAGGAAGACCATCTCAGGCCCCTAGTAAACTTTCATGACTAGTATTTTATACTTTAGGGCTTTGCTGGTCAATAGAGTACAGTGATTACAAGTGCAGCTCCTGGAGTGAGATGACTTGATTGTGTATATATGAATGCAAATATGCATATGTGTATCTGTGTTTACTTGTGAGCATGTGTGTGAATGTGCATGTGTATATATGTGTGCACAATTATGAATGTGTGTTAGATGTATCAGGTGTTGGGAGAGAGGTTAGGGAGTTGACAGCATAGAAGAAGAAGGTCATGGGTGCTTGAGGAGGTAGACCTTGCTGAGGGGTTGCATTTCTGGCTGGGAGCTAGAGGCCATGGGCACTTGTAGGTGAAAATCTTGGAGATACCGTATGGGAGCAAAAAAAAAAAAAAAAAAGAGATAGTCACACACACACAGACAAAAACCCTTCTCCTATTCATGTTGTCTTTAAGTTCGTATCTTTTGCACTCTCTGTCTTCATGATCTCAAATCAAACATCCCAATAACTATTTTCTTATCAGTCCTGGATAGTCACTATAATATGTGCTTTAGCATGATATTGACCCTTTTCTCCATATACTTCAGTCAATTTATTAATCATTTCTCTGGAATATAATTTTTTATTAATTCATTGACTCCAAGATGTTGTCTAATATGACACATTCTGATTTCAAAGATGTTAAAAGAAGATATGATATAATAATAATAATAATAATAGTAATAATAAAGTACATCTTGGAATCAATGATGTGGAGGGATTTCATAATTAAATGTAAGCTGTGCCCATCCCTTTGGGTGGTTCTGTTTTCCCACTGCTTTTGTTCACTTTATAAAGTCCGGTTTGAGCTCACTGATATGATAAACCTATGATTCTATGATACTGTATGAGCCCCTAGACTATTGTCAAGAATTCATGTTGATTGGCAGGAATTAGATGAAACCACCGAGTCACCTTGGGGAAATGGCCAACACATTTTGCTCCTTAGAATATCTTCTCAGTATGAAAATGCTCCAAGAGTCCTCCAGATTTTTCTGATCAAGGCCAAGTTTACATTTTAGCCTTCTGACATCTTTGAGGAGCAACTTCAACACCACAGGGATTTCCCAGTTTAGCCACTCAAGATTCATAAACCCTGATAAGGTCATGAGGTCAAATTATGGTGAAAGGTAAACTCTGTGCACTTAGCAGACAGGGACTCCAGTAGGACTACGGGGGAGGCCCAGCAGTGTCTGTATCCCCTAGGTTCACGGTAACCTCAGGGTTTTTCAAGACCTTGAGCTTGAGTAGCTCCTTGTAGTTGTGGCTACTTTGTCTCAAAATAGTGTACAATGGGCATAAATATCCTGTTAGATACTTTATGGTATGTTTAGTTAGGATATGTATTGTAACTAAGAATATATGTACCACAAAAATAATTAAGTGTGAGGTTTTATTGTTTTAACATAGTAAAATGCGTGACCAAGTGATAGAATATAGATTAACAGAATTTATAATATTTATTTTTTAATGAATTTTTTGGGGAATAATTTTCAATTTATAAAAAAGTTGCAAAGATAGTATAGAAATATATGCTTCACCCTGCTGTTTTTAATGTTAGTATTTTGTATAATCATGGTACGTTTGCCAAAACTAAGAAATTAATATTAGTGAATGACTATTAACAAAACTAGGGACTTTATTCAGATTTCACCAGTTTTTCCTTTAATGCCTGTTTTCTCTTCCATCCTCATCGAGGGCAGCACATTAGATTTAATCATCACATTTTCTAAGTACCCACTGCTCTTTTTTTTTTGTGACTTTGACAGTTTTGGTGGGGACTACTCAAGCACATTGTAGAACATCCTTCTGTTGGGATTTTTCTGTTGTTTTCTTCATTGCACTGGAGTAACAGGTTTGGGGAAAGACCACCACAGGGGTGAAGTGCCTGTCTTCTATCATATCAGAGGGCACCTCATATCTATATGACTTACAGATGCAAGTGTTGATCACTTGGTTAAATAAGTATTTGCCAGCTTCTTTCACTGTAAAATAATGATTTTTCCCTTTTCATACTGTTCTTTCGAACCGAGTCACTAAGCCCAGCTCACACTTGAGGGTGTGAATTAAGCTCTGCTTCCTGGAAGGCAGAGCATCTGCATATATTATTTTGAATTCTGGAAGGAAAATTGTCTCTTCTACCCCATTTATTTTTATTTATTCAATCATTAATTTATATTAGTATAGACTCATGAGTTTTTATTTTCTTTTGGTTGTAGTACAATACTGTACTACTTATTTTGTTGCTCAAATGGTTCCAACTATGTCCATTGGAAGTTCTTTTAGTTGACTCCTATGTTCCTTTGATACACACTCATCATTTTTTTGTTTGTTTGTTTTAATTTGAACATTTTCTTACTTTAGGCATTATTAGAAGCTTCAGGCACATCTTGCGTATTTCCTGCCTCAGCTTTAGAATGAGCTGTTTCTCCAAAAATTTTTGTCTCTAGGCCCTCTCAGCTGACAAAATAAGGATATATAAATGGTACACTTACCTGTGTATATATACATAAAAATTCTATATTTGACCATCTGCATTTACATCAAGCAAGGAGCTTTGATGGTGTAGTGGTTAAAGCAGTTGGCTGCTAACAAAAGGTTGGTGGTTCAAACAAACCAGCCACTCTGCAGAAGAAATATGAAGCAGTCTGCTTCTATAAGATTTATAGTCTTGGAAACACAACAGGGGTCTCTGTAAGTTGGAATCGACTCAATGGCAGTGAGTTGTGCTTTTTTTTAAAAAATTTATAATAAGCTCAACAAGAATTCATAGTGCTGTCTCTAATTCTCGTCGATTACCACATAGATCATTTTAGCCTTCTCTCCTTATCTGTCATTTCACACTCAATCATCTGCCATACATTTACTTAATTGTTTAATTGTAGTATATATGTATATTGCATTCAGAGTTGTTAAACCATGACCCCATGTGAAACAACTAAACTATAGTACTTTTATACAATTTCTTTTGCCTTTAGCTTACAGACTCCATTCTTCTCCAAAATGACTTAGATCTTCTTCCCACAACCATTTAAATGAGGTTGTCTCACACATTTTTACACAGTAGATGGTTTTGTTAATTTTTTTTTTTTTTTTTAATTATTGTGATTTGGGTGAAGATTTACAGAGCAAATTCACTTTGCATACAGCAGTTTACATATACTTTGTCTCATGACATAGACCACAGTTTACCACAATGCAACAGCTCCCCGCCCACTTCCTCCTCATAGGTACCTCTTCCCAGTGTCCATCCCTCCATGGACTCCTGCCCCCTAAACTGTCTCCTTGTGCATAGGCAGCACCTCTTTCTCAATGATTGTTCTCTCCAGGGCATGTATCAACCTCAGGTAAATGTTCAACTCATATGCCTGTCTTCTGTTTGGCTGGAAACCACAGGGGTGGGTTCCATTCCAGACCTGAAAGGCAGCTAGGGGCCATAGTCTCAGTGGTTCCACCAGGCTCTAT
>NW_006922177.1:1098852-1100311 GCF_000298275.1 Orycteropus afer afer
GTTGCATCTAGATGGCAGCTTGCTAGCTTTTAAGATCCCAGTCACTACTCGCCAAAGTAGGAGGTGGAACAATGTTTTATATAGTATGTTATGTCAATTGAGCTTGATGTCCCCTGCGACTATGGTCCCAAACTTGCAGGTTCAACTATTTGGTCCAAGGAGTGATCACAACCTTCCCCTTGTCAACTTTACTATACACCTGGGAATTCTGATCATTCACATAAACTTATTGTCTGCCAACCTTATGTATATATATTCTTGGATAAACTCCCCATTTCATAGACATACGTAATAGTTCAGCCTGTCCACCCATCTATCCACCCATATACCCATGCTTGGTTTTACTGATAACACAGTACTGTGAGTGCAAAAGGGTTCATATTTGTTGTCTGTACCTCCCATGTACCTCTCTATGTCTTTCTCATCCTCAATGATGCCATATTTGTCACTCACATTTGGTACATTGCCCTTCTCTTCATGCAAATCACTACTTATCTCTATCTATCTAACAGCATTCCCTCCTCTCCCCTCCCACCTCTGGTAACCAACAAAGAAAATGTCCTTCTATAGATAAACCTTTCCTTAACTTTTACAGTAACGCCCTAATACAATATTTGTCCTTTTGTGATTGACTTATTTCCCTCAGCATAATGTCCTCCAAGTTCATCCATGTTTTGCAGATTCTGCATTCTTCTTTAGCATTGCATAGTATTCCATTGTGTGTATGTACCACAGTTTGTTTATTCATTCCTCAGTTGATGGACACCTAGGTTGTTTCCATCTTTTGGCTATTGCATAGTCTATTTATGACATATATTAGGGCCCTTAAATTTGCCCCTAGATTTTCCTTGAGGAACTGTATAGTTTTAGGTTTCTTATTTAAGTCTTTGATCCATCTGGAGTTCATTTTTGTGTATGGTGTGAGGTGCAGAACTTTTTACAACAGTCCATTCTATCTTGCAACACTCTTAACTTCCTCATCATTTAGAAGTTCTGTGACTACACAGTCTTTTCCCTCTTTCTTGTTTGTAGTTGTCCTCACTTGCCAATTGATGTCTCTCGTTCCCTGTTTACAATCTTATAAGCTCATTTTACTTTGGATATGTCCATAGCTGTGCTTTCTGGGTTATGTCATCTTTAATGGTCAGTTGTTATTTGCTATTTTTTGGTTGTCTGTTCAAAGGACTCCCTTTAGTATCTCTTGTAAGTTTGGTCTGGTTTTAACAAATTCCCTTAGTTTCTGCTTATTTGGGAATCTCCTAATTTCACCATCATATTTGAGGGACAATGTTGCCTGATATATAATTCTTGGTTGAAAATATTTCTCTTTCAGGGTTTTGTATATACCATCCCATTGTCTTCTCGCTTGCATGGTTTCTGCTGAGAAATCAGAGCTTATTCTTACTGGCTGTGCTTTGTAGGTAACTTTTTGTTTTTCCCGTGATGCTTTCAGGATTCT
>NW_006922177.1:1101747-1103514 GCF_000298275.1 Orycteropus afer afer
TTCTCCCATAATTGTTCTCTCCAGGGCGTGTGTCTACTTGAGGTAAATGTTTAACTCACATGCCTGTATTTTGTTTGGCTGGAAAGCACAGGTGTGGGTTCAATTCCAGACCTGAAGGGCAGCTCAGGGCCATAGTCTCAGTGGTTCCAAGTAGGGTGATTTTTAGGTTAATTCTTAAGTCCTACCACCACAGGAATCTGTGAGAGCACTGTCTCTTTAAATATCCAAAATAGTCAAACCGCTTTTTAAACCTACAAAATGGCGGCACCCTCCGGATCGGCAAAAGTCCACAGCTTAGCCCACCTTTCTCTTCACCTTCTCCGTTTGTTCCCCAGTCACCGTGCACAGTCTTCTGTGCAGTCCCTGGCTAGCAGGGTGATTTTTAGGTTAATTCTTAAGTCCTACCACCACCCCGGATTCTCCAAGTTGTCTGTGCCATCAGGATTGCTCCAGATCGCTTCCAGACCACAGCTCTGTATGTCTCCTTTTTTGGTATTTTCATGCAAGTTCTTCTGCTAGTTGGGGTTTAGTCCACTTCTATATCCTTCCCTTCAAGGCTCAGGGGTCCAGGATTATCTTTTGTGTCTGTGTTAACTGGTTTCCCTTTTCTTTGTCGGAGAGTGTCTGTGCAGTCTTTCTGCCTAGTCCACCATCTTGCTGGAACCACCTCCGTTTTGTTAATTTCTATGTTCTACCCTAGGGTTCCCCAACCTCCTAAATAATTTTATCTTTAAATTTACACACAGAGGTTCACCCTGTGCTGTAAAGTTCAATGGGTTTTGACAAATGCATAGAGTCATGAATCCACAATTACAGAATCATAGAGAGTGGTCCCACCAACCTAAAATTCCCCTGTGGCTCACCTATTCAACTCTCTTCCATTTCTCCCAAACTGCTGGCAACCACTGATCTTTCTACTGGGTCTGTATATTTTCCCTTTCAAGAATGTCATGTAGTTTGTAGTGGATAGCTGTTTCAGACTGGTTTCTTCCACTTAGCAATATGCAATTAAGGTTTACTCATATCTTTTCATGGCTTGATAGTTCATTTTTTTTTATTGTTGAATAGTATTCCATTACGTCAGTTACTGAGTCTGTTTACCCACTCTTGGTTATTTTTAGTTTTTGGAAATTCTGAAAAAAAACTTCTATAAACTTTGTATACATGTTTTCTTATAAACATGACTTTTTAATTCATTTGGGTGAATACCTAGGTGAGATTGCTGAGTTGTATGGCCAGTTTATCTATCAAACTCTCTTTCAAATTGACTGTACTAGTTTGCATTCTCACCAATAGTGAATGATAGTTATTTTTGCTCTGCATTCTTTTCAACTTTTAGTATAATTAGTTTTTTGCATTTTAGCTCTTCTTATAGGTATAATATGGGAGCTCTGGTAGCATAGTGCTTAAGGTGCTTGACTACTAACTGGAAGGCTGGTGGTTCAAACCCACCAGCCACTCCTCAGAAGGAAGGTTAGGCAATCTATTTCTGTAGTGATAACACCTTGGAAACCCAAGGAGGGGTCTCTATGAATTAGGTCTGACTTGACGACACATAACAACAACAATAACAACATAGGTATAATATAAGGAGCTCTGGTGATGCAGTGCCTAAGGCATTTGACTGCTAACCATAAGGCTGACAGTTAAAATCCACCAGCCACTCCACAGAAGGAAGATGGAGAGATCTACTTAGGCAAAGATTTACCATCTTGGAAACCCAATGAGGCTCACTGTGAGTCAGAATCTACTTGATGGCTGTTTTTT
>NW_006922177.1:1105019-1116060 GCF_000298275.1 Orycteropus afer afer
CAACCTTCCTTCTGAGGAGTGGCTGGTGGGTTTGAACCACCAGCCTTCTGGTTAGCAGTCAAGTGCTTTAGCCACTATGCTACCAGAGCTCCTAGCAGATATTAAGAAGCCCTGGTAGTGCAGTGGTTAAGTGTTAAGCTGATAACTGAAAGATTGGTGATTTGAATCCACCATCCACTCAATAGGAGAAAGATGTGGCAGTCTTCTTCCATAAAGATTATAGCCTTGGAAACCTTACTGGGCAATTCTACTCTGAACTATAATAGGATCACCGTTAGTTGGAATTCACTCAATCGTGAAATATTATGCATGGTACTGCACAGGAATTCTTTTATTTGCTCCTCATAATTACCATTTCCTTACATCTCTGATTTTCTTCAGTCTTTGCTCCAGATGTAGAGAGATCAATAGTTGAACTTCAAATAGCCATTCACAAAGCTTTTAAGACTCCAGTGGCTATTCACCAAAGTACCTAACCTACCTTCTGTAATTGTGTGATTTTTTTGGTTTCAAGATTTCACCTTGCTAGTTAGAGAATTTGACTTAATTAACTTGGTACAGCCTGTGCATGGGGAATTTTAAAGTCCTTGTATTATTCCAATGTGCAGTCAAAGCTGGGAACCACTGTAACAGTCCAACTCCTTTTTAAAGTTAGCATCTTTCTTCACAATTGTGACTTGAACATTTTTGTTGATTCAATAATTATTAGTTTATTCCTATTAAAAGCCTACTATATATGTAAGAGACAGTGCTTTCCATGTATCATCACATTTAATTTTCTCCAAAGTATCATGATACATTGCTACTAGTAGTAATCCCATGTTACAGATTAACAAATTAAAGTTTCCAGTGGGAGCAATGAATTGTTTAGAGTCACTACCCTTGGGGAGTTGTGACTTAACTTTGACTGGGCTGCTCTCAAGCATGGTTTCCTACCCAGTGTACTACATATGCTTTGTTCCTCACTTCTTAGTTTTCCAGGTAGGTCGTCTCACTGATGGGTCATTCTATATTCAAATAAAATCCTTTACTATTAATGTTTGTTCATTATTATTAGCTCAGTTCTTCAAAAGCAGCATTTACAGATCAGCTTAGGGCATTTCAGATACCTGAAAGGGGTTATGATGTTTGCCATTTTTCACTTATACTTTTCTCGCTTACTCCCTGTCGCTCACCTTGCATGCTGTTGCAATTTCCCAACGTGTGGTTATGCTTGCCAAGATCTTGTTGAACTGGCCAGTGCTTCTGCTCAGTCAGAAATGTCACAACCCATGGCTGAGCTTTGATCTCCTCAGAGTTGAGCAGACCTGTCACTGCTTCCCTTTCCTATTATTTCCTTGAAAGTTTCTTTAGTGCTCAGAAAACCCCAATCACAGTGATGGCTTATAATGTGTCTTTTTTTCCAAATGAATCTTTGACAAACAGCCCAGTTTCCCATACTTACACTTGCATAGTTGACTTTTCTAAAACTCAAATGCAGACTTTTCATTCTTTCTTATTAAATTTAAACATTCTGGTTTCCTACACATCATTTCCATCTATATAGTATAATCAATACTAATTTCATAACAAGATGTTTCATGTGTGTATTTAACGAACTGCTTTGTACCTTCATTTAAAGTGTTAACAACAAATGAGATATGGCTAAGAAGACAGGCCCATCACATGTCTCTAGAGATCCTGTGCTGCAGTGGCCTCCCAGCATCACTCTTCAGCCACTACCATTCCATATTTGATTAGCTTGTTCACTGTTATTTTAAAAACATTAATTATAAGCTTTGATAAAATCCATATAGACATGCTATTTTACTAATTTTACTTTTAGCATGCTAGCTTCAAATTCTTAAAAAATAAAAAAAGTTCTTTAAAAATTAAAAAAAAAAAAAATCTATACACTGACTGCCCTTAACTATGCTGATGTTCCAGGGATATTTAGATATAATGGTGATTCCTTTAGGTTTTCTATGTAGGTGGGAGAAAGTGGCCATTCCTGTCCAAGTTAATATTCCACTTGCATGCAGTATCAAATATTATTTATCTATCACTGCTTAACAAATTGCCCTATAATGTAGTGGCTTACAGTAACACTGGATTATCTCACTGCTCCTAAGGGTCAGGAACTCAGAAGTGGCTTGGCTGAGGGGTGCTGGCTCAGGGTTTCTTCATGAGGGTCTTGTCACTATACTAGTTGGGGCTGCAGGTGTGTGAAGGCTTCACTGAGGCTGAAGGGTCTTCTCTCAAGGAGGCTCTGTTCACATGGTGTTGGCTGGAGGCCACAGTTTCTCTCCATAGGCTGCTTGAGTGATGTGCAACACAGCAATTAACTTCTCCCAGAATGAGCCTCCGAAAAGGAAATCAAAATGAAAGCTTTTATGACCTGGTCTCTGGACCCACGCATTGTCACTTGTGCTTTATTCTGTTTATTTGAACTGAGCCACTAAATCCATACCACACTCAAGGGGAAGAAAATTAGGTCACACTTCTTACAAAGAGTAATATCAAATAATGGTGAGTATATTTAAAAACTACTATCTATCAGATATCATATTGTTTCTCCTCAGTGAAATTGTGTATAATGATTCTGGGTATTTAGTCCTGAGGCTAACTTTTAGCTGACTTTAGGTTTGTGATAAGTAAGAAGCGGGCAAAAATGTAGCTGGAATACTTACAGGCAATAAACAGAATCTCACTTAGAATGTACTCCTCTCTATTACAATTCAGAAATTGGTCCAAGAAATATGCCAGAACGAGTTGCCATCAACTCAACTTTGGCTCATGGTGACCCCATGTGTATCAGTGTAGAACTGTATTCCAGAGCGTTTTCAATGTCTGATTTGTTGGAGGTAGATTGTCATGCCTTTCTTCTGAGGTGCTTCTGGGTGGACTTGAATATCCAACATTTCAGTTAGCACCCAAGTGCACTAACTGTACCACCTAGGGACTCTGTAGGAATTGGTATCCATGAATAATCAGGCTTTTTGCTCAAACAGGTTACAGTGCTCTTACTTTCTGGAAAATTTTAAGTAAAGATGGATAATTTTTTTTTTTTTTTTAAATTTTCTTTCACAGTATGTAAGCCTACATTTGTGTATATTTTAATGTGCTATGGGGGAACCGAACTTGGTGTAACCTCAATAAAATCATATATCTGGTATGGGTTTAATATATAAATAATAATTTAACATATAAGAATGCCAACAACTTCATAAGAACAAAAAGACAAACATCTCAATCAAAAAATGAATAAAGGACTTGAATAGACATTTAACCACAGAAGAAATAAATCTGGCACATGAAAAGATGTTCAACATTATTAGTAATTGTTGTTGTTGTTGTTTGCCATTGAGTTGGACCCGACTCATAGCAACCCCTCCTTGAGTTTCCGAGGCAGTATCACTACGGAAGTAGATTGCCCAACCTTCCTTCTGAGGAATGGCAGGTGGGTTTGAACTGCCAGACTTCTGGTTAGTAGTGAAGTGCCTTAGGCACTATGCTACCAGAGCTCCCTATTAGTAATTAGGGAGACGAAAATCAAAACCACAGTGAGATACAACTTCACAACCCTACTTGAATGGCTAAAATTTACAAAATGGAAAACGACAAGTACTGGCAAGGATGTGGAGAAATGGAAAACCTCATCTACTTCTAATGGGATTGAAAACAGTACGTACAGCCATTGTAGAAAACAGTCTGATGGTTCCACAGTAAGTTAAATGTAGAATTACCATATGATCCAACAATTCCACTGCTAGGTATACACTCTAGAAAACTGAAGTCAGGAATGCACACCTATACCCCAGTGTTCATTTCAAGACTATTCACAAAAGCCAAAATGTGGAAACAGCCTAAGTGTCCATGAACAAATGAATGGATAAACAAAATGTGGTATATACGTACAGTGAAGTATTATTCTAGTCTTTACTCTGTGATGTTATATTAATCTAATAAATTCTACAACATGGATAAAGCTTGAAAACATTATGCTGAGTGAAATAAGTCAATCATAAAAGGACAAATATATGAACCCACTTATATGAGATACTTAGAATAGGCAAGCATATAGAGACCAATGTTTATTAGAGGTTACCACATGTAGTGGAAGGGGGAGGGAAATGGAGACTAATTGCTTAAGAGATACTAAGTTACTATTAAGAGTAATGGGGAAATTTAGAAACAGTGATGATGGTTATACAACATAATGAAAGAAATTAATACCAATGGATTGTACATATAAAAAAATTGAAATGATAAATGTCTTGTTACAAATATATCCCTCAATAATAATAAAAAAATAGATGCTTTACCAAAACATGAACTGTTCACAGAAAGTTGGTTCAAAATTAGAGTTTTTTTTCTTGTTTCACTTATTTTTAAAAAATAAACATACGGTCTTAGAATAATTTTTTTTTAATTACTGTTTTTTCATGATGACCCCATGTGTGTCTGAATAGTACTGTGCTGCATAGGGTTTTCAATGGCTGTAACCTTTCAGAAGTAGATTGCCAGGCCTTTCTTCTGTGATGCCACTGGATAGATTAAAATGGTCAACTTTTAGTAGTAGAAGATGAACACAAATTGCAAAGATATTGCTGAGAGTCTCCATCGACTCTGAACCCAGTTTCTCTTACCAATATTTTACAGTGATATGTCTGACTCGACAGCACATAACAACAACAACAACATGTTCTGTTCGTTGTTTCTGGAACAGAGCTATACCCATCACATCAAAACAGCACATACTATGTTGTTGTTGCTAGGTGCTGTCAAATAGTTCTGATTCACAGTGACCCTGTGTATGAAAGAACAAAACACTGCCCAGTCCTGTGCCATCTTCACAATAGTTGTTATGTTTGGGCCTATTGAACCCACTATGTCAATCTGTTTCATGGAGATTATTCCTCTTTTTTTGTAGACCCTTTACTTTACCAAGCATGATGCCCTTCTCTAGGGACTGACCCATCTTTTTTTTTTTTAATTGTGATTTGGGTGAAAATTTACAGAACAAATACACTTTCCATACAGCAGTTCACATACACTTTGTCTCATCACATTTACCACAATTTACCACAATGCAACATCTCCCCTCCTACTTCCTCCCCATAGTTACCTCTTCCCTGTGTCCATCCCTCCATGCACTCCTGCCCCGTGAGCTGTCTCCCTGTGCGTAAGCAGCCCTTCTTTCTCCCATGATTGTCCTCTTCAAGGCGTATATTTACCTCAGGTAAATGTTCAACTCATATGCCTGTCTAGTGTTTGAATGGAAGCCACAGGTATGGGTTCAATTCCAGACCTGAAGGGCAGCGAGGGGTCAGATTCTCAGTGGTTCCACCAGGCTCTATCAGACCAGCAAACCTGGTCCCCCCTCCCTTTTTTTTTCCCAAATGATTTTGAGTTTTGTTCCACATTGTTCTCCCTGTCTATCCAGAATCTCCTACATAGATCCTCTTCCAAGTGGTTGACAGAAGTATCTGGGCACCATCTAGTTCTTCTGGTCTCACAGTCGTATAGACTGTAGATAGGATGGTGTACCAGTCACTAGGACAAATTGTTTGCATGAATTTTTGATTTTCTTCATTCTTCTTGGCTCTGGATGAGGAGAGACCCATTGTTGCATCTAGATGGCAGCTTGCAAACTTTTAAGATCCCAGTTGCTACTTACCATAGTAAGAGGTGGAACAATGTTTTGTGTAGTATGTTATGCCAATTGAGCTTGATGTCCTCTGAGACCATGGTCTCAAGCCCACAGGTTCAACTACTCAGTCTCTCTGGGTAGCTGGCTGTGAAAAAGTAGTGACTACAACCTTGCCCCTTGTTAGCTCCACTATACACCTGGGAATTCAGATCATACACATAAAGTTATAAGACCGTTGTCTGCCAACCCTACACATGTTCTTGGGTACACTCCCCACTTCACAGACATACCTAATAGTTCAGCCTGTCCACCCATGTATTCACCCATATACCCATGTTTGCCTTCACTGACAACAGTATGTGCAAAAGGGTTCATCTTTGTTGTCTGTACTTCCCACATACCTCTCTATGTCTTTCTCTTCCTCAATACCACTATATTGATCACTCACATTTGGTACATTGCCCTTCTCTTCACGCAAATCAAAACTTATTTCTATGTATCTAACATTGTTCCCTCCCCTCCCCTCCCACCAGGCACTATCAGACCAGTTACCCTGGTAACTAACAAAGAAAATGTCCATCCATAGATAAATGTTTCCTTGACTTTTACAATAACAGACTAATACAATATTTGTCCTTTTGTGATTGACTTATTTCACTCAGCATAATGTTTTCCAAGTTCCTCCACGTTATGTGGTGTTTTGCAGATTCTACATTATTCTTAGGGTTGCATAGTATTCTATTGTGTGTGTGTGTGTACCATAGTTTGGTTATCCATTCCTCAGTTGACGGACACCGAAGTTGTTTCCATCTTTTGTCTATTGTAAATAGTGCCGCAATGAATATGGGTGTGTATATGTCTGCTCTTGTCATTGCTCTCACTTCTTTAGGATATATACCTAGTAATGGAATATCTGGGTCAAATGGTATTTCTAGTTCCAACTTTTGAAGAAATTGCCATATTTCTTTCCACAATCATAGTACCATTTTACGGGACTGACCCTTTTTGACAACACGCCCAAAGTATGTTAAATGAAGTCTTGCCATCCTTACTTCTACAGTGTTCTGTCTGTACTTCGAAGACAGATTTGTTCATTGTTCATTCTTCTGGTAATCTCTGGTATTCTCGATGTTCTCTGGCAACATCATAATTCAAAGCCATCAATTCTTCTTCAATCTTCTTTATTCATTGTCCAGTTTTTGCATATATATGAGGTGATTGAAAGCACCGTGGCTTGGATCAAGCACACCTTAGTCCTCAAAGTGACATCTTTGTTTTTGTAACATTTTAAACAGTTTAAAGAAGTCATTTGCAGAAGTTTGGCCAAATGAAGTGTGTTGTTTGATTTTTTGAATGCTTTGTCCATGTATATTGATTGTGGATCCAAGTTAAATGAAATCCTTGACAACTTCAATCTCATCCATTTATCAAGATGTTGTTTATTGGTGAAGTTGTGAGAATTTTTGTTTACTTGACATTTACGTGCAGTTTATACTGAAACCTATAGTCTTGGGTCTTCATAAATTAGTGCTTCAAATCCTGTTCACTTTCAGCAAGCAAGTTTGGTTCATCTGCATATCACAGGTTGTTAATAAGTATTCCTCCAATCCTGATGCCAAGTTCTTCTTCATATAGTCCAGCTTCTTGGATTATTTGATGAGCATACAGATTGAATAAGTATGGTGAAAGGATATAATCCTGACATACATATTTCCCTATTCTAAACCACTCAGAATCCTCTTGTTCTGTTTGAAAGATGGCATCTTAATCTGTGTGCAAGTTCTCTTTGAGCACAATTAAGTGTTCTAGAATTCCCATTCTTTACAATGTTATCCGTGATTTGTGATGACCCACACTGTCAAATGCCTTTGCAAAGTCAATAAGATACAGATAAACATCTTTCAGATATTCTTTGCTTTCAACCAAGATGTGTCTGACATTAGCAATGATATCCCTTGTTCCACTTCATTTTCTGAATTCAGATTGAATTTCTGGAAGTTCCCTGTCAATATATTGTTACAACCATTTTTGAGTTATCATCAGCAACATTTTACTTATGTGTGATATTAATGCTATTTTCAATAATTTCTGTATTCTGTTGGATCACATTTCTTTGGAATGGGCAGGGTTATGGTTCTTTTTCAGCAGTTGGCTAGGTTCTTTCTTTCAAATTTCTTGGCTTAGATGTGTGAGTTCTTCCAGCATTGTATTCATTTGTTGCAACATCTCAGTTGGTATTCAGTAAATTCATGCACCCTTGTTTTTCACCAATGCCATCAGTGCAGCTAGGATTTCTTCCTTTAATACTACCAGTTCTTGATAATATACCAACTCTTGAAATGGTTAAAAATAGACCAATTCGTTTTGGTAAAGTAAATCTGTGTATTCCTTCCATCTTCTGATGCTTCTTGCATTGTTCAATATTTTGCCCTTAGAATCATTCACTATTAGAACTTGATGCTTGAAGTTTTCCTTCAGTTCTTTCAGCCTGAGAAATTTTGAAAGTGTTTTTCCCTGTTGGTTCTCTAACTCCAGGTCTTTGTATATTTCGTTATAATACTTTATTTTGTCTTCTCAATCTGCCCTTTGAAATTTTCTGTTCAGCTCTCTTATGTCATTATTTCTTCTATTCATGTTGGGCATTTCATGTTCAAGAGCAAGTTTCAGTGTTTTCTGACATTCATTTTGGATTTTTCTTTCTTTCCTGTCTTTTTTAATGACTGTTGCTTTCTTCGTGATGTCATCTTCCAACTTACCTGGTCTTTGGTCATTAGTGTTCAATGCATCAAATCTATTTTTGAGGTGGTCTCTAAATTTAGGTGAGGTATACTCAAGGTTTCGGGAGCTCTGGTAGCATAGTGGCTAAGACACTTGCCTGCTAACCAGACGGCTGGCGGTTCAAACCCACCAGCCACTCCTCGGAAGGAAGGTTGGGCAATCCTACTTCCGTAGTGATACTGCCTCGGAAACCCAAGGAGGGGTTGCTATGAGTCGGGGCCGACTCGACGGCACATAACAACAACAACAACAACATACTCAAGGTTTCACTTTGGCTCTTGTGGACTTTTTTTTTAATTCCTTCTGCTTCAACTTCAACTGGGATATGAGCAAGTCATTGTCTATTCTGCAGGTGCCCCATGGCCTTGTTCAGACTCATGATTTTGAGCTTCTCCATAGTCTCTTTCCACAAATATAGTAGATTTGATTCTATCCAGTGAGGTCCACATATATAGTCACTGTTCAAGTTGCTGAAAAAAGGTATTTGTAATGAATAAATCATTCATCTTGCAAAATTCTATCATAAAATCTCCAGCAATATTTCTGTCACCATGACCATATCTTTCAACTACCAATCCTTTTTCTTATTTCCATCTTTCACATTGAAATCAGCAGAAATTATCAATGTTCCTTGCTTCCATGTTTGATCAATTTCTGACTGCAGAAGTTGATGAAACTCTTCAATTTCTTCATCTTTTGCATTAGTGGTTGGTGAGTAAATTTGAATAATAGTTGTATTAACTAATCTTCTTTGTAGCTATAGGGATAATTTCCTATCACTGACAGCCTTGTACTTCAGCATAGATCTTAAAATGTTCTTTTAGAACTTGAATGTGATGCCTTCCTCTTCAATAAGCTATTCCTGACATAGTAGACCATATGATTGTTTGATTCAGAATGACCAATACCAGTCCATCCTAGGGTCACTAATGCCTAGTATATTGTTGTTTATACATTCTTTTTGTTCTTTGGTTAATCCAAATTTTCCTAGATTAATACTTAGTACATTTCATGTTATGATTATTAATGGATGTTTCCAGCTGTTTCTTCTCATTTTGAGCCATGCCACAAAATTTTTACTTCATCCACATAATTCAGGTCAACTCTACTTTGAGGAGGCAGCTCACCTCTAGTTGCATTTTGAGTGTATTCCAATCTGATGAACTTATCTTCTGGCACTGTATCACACAGTGTTCCACTGCTATTCATAAAGTTTTCACTGGCCAATTTTGCTTTAGAAGTAGATCATCAAGTCTTTCTTCCTACATTGCCTTTGTATGGAAGCTCTGCGGAAACCTATCCACCATATGTGACCCTGCTGGTATTTGAAACCCATGGCATAACTTCCACCAGCACAGCAACATACAAGCCACCACAGTACAACAAACTGACAGATGAGTGGTGGACATACTATTCATTCATTATTATTAATAAGGTCAATACATTACTTAGATTTACTTAATTTTTGCCTAGTGTCCTGTTTCAGGACCCCATCTAGAATCTCATATGACATTTTAGTCACCATGCTTCCTTAGAATTCTCTTGGTTGGGACAGTTTCTCATAGTGGCTTTGGTTTTGATGATTTTAATGTTCTAGTAGTAGCAGCGACTGAACCTGTCTAACTTCAGGGGCATAATGACCAGGATTGGCCCCAAACTGATTCCCATGAGGCAGAGGTCAGACATACATCTATTCTCTAACTTCTTTACCAATTCTGACTCCAGTTGTCTCTCCTACGGCACTCTTACTTCTCTTCTGGGTTTGATAATCCATTGCAATTGCCACACAGAACTCATAGATCATACTTACAGTTAAATGGTTTATTAAGGAATAGGTATGACATGAGATCAGGATCAGCAGTTACAACTCAGGATCAAGATTAGTAAGCATGTAGGCAAAAACCTCCCTTTTTCGTGCAGGACAGCTCTCTCCACTTCTCTCAGCCATGGAAGCCTTCTCTGAGTCCCCTCAGGGCAGGCCTTCTCTAGGCCCCTGAGGACACACTCCTCTTATTGCCCTCCGGATAGCGTCCTCTCAGTCCCATGAGGACTGGCTCCTCTTGGCTGCCTGAGGACTGACTCCTCTCTGCCTTCTTAGGACAGGCTCCTCTTGGCACTGCTGTCTTGTAAACACCAACTCTGCTGCAGGGTCCCTTCAGGGCCTGTCATTGGTGGCTCTGCCCTTAGGCCCCTTGCTGTCTTCAATGTTACAGACTTTGGCCTGTATTACAGCTCTTTTAGGAGTTTTCTTGCCTCTTCTCTCTCTCTCTGTTTCTTCTCTCTTCTTTCTACCTTCTACTCCTTCCTGCTGATTCTATTCCTGTTTCTTTCTGTCTGAAAAACCTCTGTGGGGTTGGCTGCATATGTACATAAACTCCTTGCCAGTTTCAAGGCATAGCCTTCCCATAAGGACTACGAACTGACCAATCCATTTTTGATAGGGCCCTAACAATTCATTTGCATAGTAGGCTTCAGATACTTCATTTGTATAATCTGTTGACCAATCTCTGCAAGATGCATACCAAACACAGGGCAAGCTGAAGCCCAGGACCAGATAAAATGTATCAACCACAAATTGTTTACAGTTTACCAAGGGAATATAACAATCCCTTTGAGATTAAAAAAAAAAAA
>NW_006922177.1:1116160-1117483 GCF_000298275.1 Orycteropus afer afer
AAAGAAAGGCAAAGGTAACTTCTTAAGCTTTAGAGAAAAAAAAGTACCAAGCTGTTTTTCCAAAGAATCAAAACAAAAGACCATGTGAATGAATGATCTTACCACAGCAATCTTGACAGTTTTGAGTAGCACTGATTATGTTTTTTGTAGAATGTTGTTCTATTGGCATTTGTTTGATGTTTTCCCCATGATTTCACTGGTGTTCTGTTTTTTGTCACCCAGCCATTCTCCTCACATCAAAATAAGGCTACATACTATCAACATGACTTATCACTGATGATCTTCACCTAGATCACCTGGCAGTGTTTATCTGGTTTCTGCACTGTAAAATTACTCCATTTTCCCTTTCCCATACTGTACTCTTAGGAAGGAAGTCACAATGCATAGTCCACACTTACAGAGTGGAGAGTTATGCTTTACTTTCTTGAAAGTGAGGAATGTATATACATTTTTCTACAAAGGGAATTTTTCTATTTCTCCCATTTATTTGTTTATTTAACCATGTATTTTAATCAGTATGAATACTTGGATATTTATTTTATTATTCAGGTTATAGTCTAAGACATTGTTGCTCAAATGGTTCCAGCTCTTTCCATTGGCTCCTGTGTTCCTTTGATATACTCTGTCAATTTTGTTTTTTGAACAATTTCTTACTTTCTGGCACTCCAGGACCCTTCAGACTCCTCTTGTATACTTCCTGTCCCAGGCCTGGGATCATCATTTTCCTGGGAGCCCTGGTTTTTTTACTGGAGAATGACACTAAAAACTCAGATCTGGGCACTTAGGGAAATCATTGGTACTAGGATGTCTTTAGGAGCTCTGGTAGCATAGTCCCTAAGGCATTTGAATGCTAACCAGAAGGCTGACAGTTCAAACCCACCAGCCACTCCTCTGAAGAAAGATGGGGCAATCTACTTCCATAGTGATACCGCCTCGGCAACCCAAGGAAGGGTCATTATGAGTCAGGTCCAACTCTATGGCACATAACACAACAACAGGATGTCTTTGTTTCTAGGTCCTCTCAGCTGAAAAAGCAAGGAAGTGTATCTGTTAATATGTCTCAGTGTAGTCATCTGTGTCTATGTTAAGTTAAAAGGAATCACACTGATTTCTCTAATTTTAATCCATCCACCTGGATCATTCTAGCTTCCTTTGGCCTATTGCTAACCTTCCACTCCAACTTGAGTGGAGAAACCTGGCTCCCACCATTAACCATGTGTTTATTTGTTGTTGTTGTTGTTGTGTGCCGCTGAGTCAAACCCAACTCATAGCAACCCCTCCTTGGGTTTCCAAGGCAGTATCACTACAGAAGTAGGATTGCCC
>NW_006922177.1:1117748-1130376 GCF_000298275.1 Orycteropus afer afer
TTGGGCAATCTATTTCCATAGTGATACTGCCTCGGAAACCCAGGGAGGGGTCGCTATGAGTCAGGTCCAACTCGATGGCAAAATACAACAACAACAACATGGTCTCCACTAATTTCTCAAGTGAATTCAGTCAGCACATTATCCCCCAACACTTTCTATAGGTTGTCTAATACTTTTATAATATAATTAGATTGTTTTTTTCCAAAATTTTGCATTGCATCCTGGAATTCCCTAGTTCCCTATATAATTTTATTTATAAAATTTCATAATGTTCACTTTTTATGCTATAATGTACAGTGGGTTTTAAAAAATGCACAGGATCATTCATAGAATTATGTAATTAAATACAATTACAGTATTATACAGAGTTGTTCTACCACCTAAAATACCCCTGTGCTTCACCTGTTCAAATGTGTCCCTTCCCTTAATGTCTGGCAACCACCGATCTTTTTACTATCACTATAATTTTGCCTTCTCCAGAATGTCATATAGTAGGTATATTGCTTGACTTTTTCAGACTGTCCTCTATCACTTAGCAATTTTCATTAAGGTTCCTTTTTGTCTTTTCATGATTTGATAGCTCATTGCTTTTTATCATTCATTGTATGGATGTACCAGTTTGTTCATCCATTCCCATGTTGAAGAGCATCTTGATTCTTGTTTGTTTCCAGTGTTTGGTGATTTTGAATAAAGCTTTTCTAAACATATCTGTGCAGTTTGTGTGTGTGTGTGTGTGGGGGTCATACGTTTTCAAATCAGCTGGGCAATACCTAGGAGCTTGATTACTGACTCATATGGCAACAATATGTTTGGCTTTTTAAGAAATTGCTAAACTATCTTCTAAAGTGGGTAATACCATTTTGCATCTCCATCATTAATGAAAGAGACTTCCTGTTTCTGTGTATTAGCATTGTCAGGGGTTTGGATTTTAATTCTTCTACTAAGTATGTGGTGATATCTCATTGTTTTAATTGGCTTTTTCCTTTTGAAAAATGGTATTGCTCATCTTTGCATATTTTGATATATGTATATCTTTATTGGTGATTTTTATAACTTTTGTCTAATGTTTTAACTGGTTGCTAACTTCCTTAGCCCGGGAAAGCAGAGAAAAAGCTGGGGGGGAGGACAGAGTGAGGAAGCAGAGGCAGGGATCTAGGTAAGGCTAGGGTCCCAGGCCACGCTCCTCCCAAGTGGCGGGAAACCTGGGAAAAGCAGAGGAAAAGCCAGGGGGTGACCAGGACAGAACAAGGAAACAGAGGTAGGGATCCAGGTAAGGTTGGGGGCCCAGGCCACACCCCTCCCAAGTGGTGGGAAAGAGTCAGGGATCTATGTAAGGGAAGGGTGGGGAGGGTGGAGAGGTTTTGAACAGCTAAAGGAACAAACTTCTCTGTCAGTTTGTCCTACTATGGTGGCGTGTTGCTGTGACGCTTGAAGATGTGCCACTGATGTCTCAGACACAGTAGGGTTGCACATGGTACATAAGTTTTAACAGTTTACAGACTGAGACAGACTAGGAAGAAGGAGGAGGCCATCCAATTTTCAAATAATTGGCCAGGGAAAGTCTTATGAATAACAGAGAAACACTGTCTGATATATTTCTGTGCAACTTTATGAATAGCCTGGAAACAATGATACAGTGCAAGAGGATAAGACACTTAGGTAGGAAGGCCTTAAAATAGGACCAGAAAAGAGCTGCATCATCAGAGTACAGCCGGGCTTAATGATATGGATAAGGTAAAGCTTTCAAGACATCCATTTGCTGATGTGGAACTACTCAAGTTGAGGAGAAACAGCTGCTAACATCCATTAATAATCAGAACATGGAATGTACAAAGCATGAACCTAGGAAAATTGGAAATTGTCAAAAATGAAATGGAGAGCATAAAGATTGATACCCTAGGCATTAGCAAGCTGAAATGGACTGGTTTTGGCCATTTTCAATCAGACCACCATGTGGTCTACTCTGCTGAGAATGACAATTTGAAGAGAAAAGGCATTGCATTCATCATCACAAAGGATGTTTCAAGATCTGTCCTGAAGTACAATGCTGTCAGTGATAGGATAATATCCATACGCCTACAATGAAGACTGGTTAATAATACTATTACTCAAATTTATGCACCAACCACCAAAGGCAAAGATGAGGAAATTGAAGATTTTAATCAGCTTCTGCAGTCTGAAATTGATCGAACATGCAATCAGGATGTGTTAATTATTACTGATGACTGGAATGCAAAAGTTGGAAACAAAGAAGAATCACCAGTAGTTGGAAAACTTGGCCTTGGTGACAGAAATGATGCTGGAAATCACATGTTAGAATTTTGCAAGACCAATGACTTACTCATTGCAAATACCTTTTTTTCTACAACACAAACAGCGGCTATACACATGGACTTCACCAGATGGAATACACAGGAATCAAATTGACTACATCTGTGGCAAGAGGTGATGGAAAAGCTCAATATCTTCAGCCAAAACAAGGCCAGGAGCTGATTGTGAAACAGACCATCAACTGATCATACGCAAGTTCAACTTGAAGTTATAGAAAGTTAAAACAAATCCACGAGAGCCAAAACATGATCTTGAATATATCCCTCCTGAATTTAGAGACCATCTAAAGAATAGATTTGATGCAGTGAACGCCCAATGACTGAAAAACAGAAGAATTGTGGGATGACATCAAGCACATCATCCATGAAGAAAGCAAGAGGTCACTAAAAAGACGAGAAAAGAAGAGAAGACCAAAATGGATGACAGAAGAGACTCTGAAACTTGCTCTTGAGTGGAGAGTAAAATGGAAGAAATGATGAGATGAACGAGCTGAATAAAAGATTTCAAAGAGCATCTAGAGAAGACAAAGCCAATTACTATAATGAACTGTGCAAAGACTTGGAGTTAGAAAACCAAAAGGGAAGAACACGCTCAGCATTTCTCAAGCTGAAAGAACTGAGGAAAAAATTTAAGCCTCAATTTGAAATTGAAAGATTCTATGGACAAAATTTTTATGGAAAAAATTTAAGCCTCAATTTGAAGTTGAAAGATTCTATGGGCAAAAGGAAACATCAAAAGAAGATGGAAGGAATACACAGAGTCACTGTATCAAAAACAACTGGTAGATATTCATCCATATCAGGAGGTGAAAACCAATGGTACTGAAGGAGAAATCAAAGTTGCACTAAAGGAATTGACAAAAAAACAAGGCTCCAGAAATTGGCAGAACACCCACTGAGAAGTTCCAACAAACAGATGCCCCACTGGAGGCACTCACTCAGTTATGCCAAGAGATTTGGAAAACATCTACCTGGACAACTGACTGGAATAGATCCATATTTGTACCCATTCTAAAGAAAGGTGATCCCAAAGAATGTGGAAATTATCAAACAATATCATTAATATTGCATGCAAGTAAGATCTTACTGAAGATAATTCAAAAATGGTTGTAGCAGTATATTGACAGAGAACTTTCAGAGGTGCAAGCTGGATTCAGAAGAGGACAAGGGATATCATAGTTGCTGTTAGATGGATCCTAGCTCAAAGCAAAGAATACCAGAAAGATGTTTACTTGTGTTTCATTGACTGCAAAGGCATTTGATTGTGTAGATCATAAGAAATTGTGGATGACATTGAAAAGAATGGGAATGCCAGAACACTTGATTGTGCTCATGAGGAACCTGTACATTGAGCAGAAAGCTGTTGCTCAAAAAGAGCAAGGGGACACCGCATGGTTTAAAATCAAGAAGAGAGTGTGTCAGGGTTGTATCCTCTCCCCATACTTATTCTATCTGTATGCCAAGCCAATAATCCGAGAAGCTGGACTATATGAAGAAGAATATGGCATCAAGATTGGAGGAAGAATCATTAACAACCTGTGATATGTTGGTGACACAACTTTCCTTGCTGAAAGTGAGGATGACTTGAGGCACTTATTGATGAAGAGTGAAGAATACAGCCTGAAGTGTGGTTACATCTCAATATAAAGAAAACAAAAATCCTCACAACTGGACCTATAAGCAGCATCTTGATAAATGGAGAAAAGATTGAAGTTGTCAAAGACTTCACATGGCTTGGTTCTACAGTCGATGCCAATGGAAGCAGCAGTCAGGACATTAGATGACGTATAGCACTGGGCAAGTGCTGAGGAGCAGCAAAGATGTCTCCTCGAGGACTAAGGTGCACCTGACACAAGCCATGGTATTTTCAATCACCTCATATGCATGTGAGAGCTGGACAATGAATAAGGAAGACTGAAGAATTGATGCTTTTGAGCTGTGGTGCTGGTGAAGAATGCTGAAAGTACCATGGACTGCTAAAAGAACTAACATATCTGTCCTGAAGGAAGTACAGCCAGAAAGCTCCTTGGAAGTGAGAATGGCCAGACTTCGTCTCACTTACTTTCATCATGTTGTCAGAAGGGACCATTCCCTGGAGAAGGGTGTCATGCTTGGTAAGGTGGAGGGCCAACACAAGAGGGGAAGTCCCTCAATGAGATACATTGACAGTGGCTGTGACGATGGGGTCACGTATAGCAAGGATCATGGAGCTGGCTCAGGACCATGGTGTTTTATTCTGCGGTGCATAGGGTTGCTATGAGTCTGACATGACTTGGTGGCACCAACAAAAACTTCCTTATTGTTGAATTTTAAGAATTCTTGTGTATTTTGGATATATGTAAACTGCAAACATTTTATTCAGGTTGCAGCTTTTCTTTTTGCTTGTTGTTGTTGTTGTTATGTGCCGTCGAGTCGGCCCCGACTCATAGCGACCCCTCCTTGGGTTTCCGAGGCAGTATCACTACGGAAGTAGGATTGCCCAACCTTCCTTCCAAGGAGTGGCTGGAGGGTTTGAACCGCCAGCCGTCTGGTTAGCAGGCAAGTGTCTTAGCCACTATGCTACCAGAGCTCCCTCTTTTTGCTTAAGATGTTTTAAAATTTGTCTTCCTTTGTTGCTCTTATTGTTTGCTAAGCAGTGTGGTTCAAAATGTCCTTCTGCATGAGTCTCAAGAGATAGACACTAACTTCCAGTCAGGATCTGTTGTTATTACCTGCTGACAAGTGACCCCCTAACTCATGGTGACATCATGCATAAAAGGATTGGATGGTTGTGAGCCCATCTGTGGTCTTATTCATTATCTTTTTGGATCTCAAATTTTTCTTGTGCATAGAATTTAGTTCTTGGTCTTTACAGTTGAGACTGTCAGATCAGACTAAGGAAAAACTTTTTTTTTTTTTTAATGTTTTTGCTTGGATTATTTGAGTAAATAGGGGAAGTTGGTTTTACCTTATATTATTTAGCTGCCTCTAATCCTACCCTAATCTGGTGCTTAGATTCAGAAGAATAAAAAGATGAGGACACAATAGTCACTTGTTGGTGATAAAATAGAGCAAAATAATTATGAATAATACTAGCTTATCATCAAATTCCAAAATACATTTTTGATATATTTTTTGCTTGCCTAAAATTACAGAGTACTACAATTTCTGGTAGATAATCTGATTAAATGTGAATTTCAACTTGAACCATTTAGCTAAAAATGTGTAAGTGAATAAATCTGGGATAAAATTTGAGGTTTGCTCAGTGCTACTTGAAATAATCCTGATATGCTTTGGAGTCTGAAAATTGAGATAAACTACTCTGGATCATTGCATCTGGATTACATCAGACAGGATTTTGGAAAAATTAAGCTAAAAAACTATTTTTTTTTAAACAATAGTAAATGACTCTGGGAAGAAATATAAACAAAGGGATAACCCCGACTGGTTCATTTGTTGTTTTCTATGTTTGTATATACACACGCACAGAGGTACATGGAGTCCAAGTTTCCTTGATAATATTGGGCGTTTGTTTAAAGGAGCAAATAACAGTGATTCTTGATGCAGATAAGAATAAGTCCCTTTTACTGGTATGGAACCCTGCCTGATGAAGGAGACATGATGTTGAGACTTATCCCAGGCTAGAATATTATGATGTGTCATCATTTGAAAAAAAGATACAGCAAAATTGTTCATTATTTTGTTTTTTCCTGTTTTAATGAATTAAGTCAGTCTTCATAGCATAAAATCTGAGTAGGTGAATTATTTCAAATTCTCTAGGTAGAGCCTAGGTACTCATGTCACTTAACACATAAATTCTTGTGAATGGGAAAACCAACCTGAAGATTTTATTTATTTACCTATAAGATGACTGCTTTTAATGTTTATTGAACTTTCTCTCTCAGATTAGGGACAAACCATATTCTATCCTTTAAGTCTCCTCTTCACTTTGTTACACCTTGTGTGAGTTAGCCTCTGAGAAAGGGGATAAGGATTCAAAGAGACTCAAAGGTACTTCACCTCTCCAGTCCTAAAGTTTGTCCTAAGTCCTCACCTGACTGCTTGATATCATTTAATCCCTGGACTGAATGTAGTATTAACTTCAAATCCAAACTTCACAGAGTTCCCAACACCAGGTATTTATTGCCCTCCTCTCCAAGCCCTCTGCCCACCCTCCTCCACAGGATTTGGGCTATGAAGCAAAAGAATAAGAAAGGATTCCATCCAATTCCAACTGCAGAATTTTCCAAGTGTCCCCAAATAACCAATCAATCAGTGGGTTATTTTTCAGTGCCCCTTCAAGTCTTAATATAGACCACTTTCTTCTTGAGCTTGAGAATTTTCCCTTTGCTTTACTGGATCATAATGAGGTGTGGTCTCTGAGGGCATAACTGGCTGCTATGGCCTGTGGAGCTTTTTACTTATTGTATTGATTATACTTTATGGTAAAGTGAGGGAGGAGGGGAGTCCCACTGCAGTAGGTTGTGAAGATAATTGCCTGCCACTGTTCAATGTTGGGTTTCCTCCTACCACCATCCTGGGACTGCATTGCTTATGTCTCCTATTGTGCCTTTGGCTAGAAAGGGATTCTCGGAGCCATTGTGTATGTGTCATCCCTTCATAAGGGCTTGCTGTGTATACAACTCAGTGTCAGGTGTCTTGATGTATTCCTTGACTCTAATTACCTCTGTTCCACTGAGGAGTGACTATGTGTTGACACTTCCCAACTCAGCTAAATGCCCTGCTTTGTCTTTTGGTGCTCTGATCTTCATTCCATCTTTGTGAAGTAACCTTATCCCTAGTGGTGGGAATATGCATGCAGAAGGTCTGGATGTCCATTCATGTCAGGTCCTGTCCTAGATCTGTGCAGAGAAAATATGTACATGTACACAGGATGCTGTATTGATGCAACAGAAAATGATGAGCACACCCCATCATTTTCCTGCTATACTACTGTGATAGTTGGAGCTGTGTGTCAACTGGGCTGGACCCCAATTCTGTGTGGTTGTTCCCATGATGGGATCAGATGACTGTGTTCTCAGTGGCCAATCTGTTTAAGGAGAGTTTCCCTAGGGGTGTGGTCTGTTTCCAGGATATCCAGGGACATCCTGGGAAGAGAGACAATCTTCTGTGGATTGGGATTCTGTTGTGCTGCCTGCAACTGTCTGTGAGTGAACAGTCCACGGTTCAGCTGGGAGATCTTGGATTTGTCATTCATTGGAGTCAACAGCCGGTGTACTGCCTGCCAGCCTTGACCTTCTCAGCCTCTGTGGGGAAAAGCCTCTAGCCTGACGTTTCCTCTAGGGACTTTGGACTTGCTGGCTTCTATACGTTTGTGAGCCATTTTCCTAAGATAAATTTCTCTCTCTCTTTATATATATATATATATGCAATGCATATATATAAGCTTTGCTGGTTTTTGTTTCTCTAGAGAACCCAGTCTAACACACCTACCAAATGAATCTTTTGATTCTCTAGTTATCCAAGTCAGAACCAGGAAGATGTCCTCAACTCATTCATCTGCAAGTACCTTCTTTTTTCAGATGGAATCAGTGAAAATCCTCCAGATATCTTGTCCTGAGCATTTCTTTGTGTCTCCTCAGCCCTCAGCCCCATATCCATTACCATTGGCCCTCACTTCAACCGTCCAGAAATCTGGCTAGACCCTATGATCATCTGATATTAATATCCAGTATAGTGTTTTGACTATATGGGGCTAAATAAAATATATTACTAAAGCTGATTTCAATTGTTTCTTTCTTTCTTTTTAATGTTGCTAATAGGAGATTGAACATTGCATCAGTGTTTTGTATTGTGTTAGATTTCTGTTGACGAGGGCTACTTGCCTATGTAGCCCTATCTCCCTGCACACAATCTTCTCTTCCTGCTTCTGTGCTTGTATTCTTTACATTCCCTCTGCTTGAAGTACACACCCACTTCTTATTTTATTGCCTGAATTATTCATCATCAAGATTGAGCTTCCAGCCTGCTTATGCACAGGGAGATAGCTCAGGGTGCAGAAGAGTATGAAGGGATGGACACTGGGAGGAGGTAACTATGGGGAGGAAGTGGGAGGGGAGCTGCTGCATTGTAAATTTTGGTCAATGACATGAGACAAAATATATGTGAACTGCTGTATGAAAAGTGAATTTACTCTGTAAATCTTCACCCAAATCCTAAAAAAAAAAAAAAAAAAAAAAAAGTACAAATAAAGATTGAGCTTCCATAGTGTACATGTTTACCTTTATCTAGCACTTAGACTACTGAACTCTCCTGCTAACAGGAATAGGGATTGTATTTTTTCACTTATATTTTTTATTCCTAGTACCTACCAAAAGGATCCCTGGTAGCATAGTGGTTAAGCTCTTGGCTGTTAATTGAATGATTGGCAGTTTGAACCCACCAGCCACTCCATGGAAGAAAGACATAGCAATATATTTTGTAAAGATTACAGTCTTAGAAATCCTCTGGGGACAGTTCTACTCTGTCCTATAGGGTTGCTGTAAGTCAGAATTGACCTGATGGCACACAGCAACTGCACCTATCACATACACATTGTAGGCATGCAATCAATGTAGAACTGAGTCCTAAATCTTATATGGAAAGGGGACATCATACTATAGTTTTGAATGTCATAAAATTTAAAGACCAATGTAATTGAACTTTACAATCATATTATCTCTAACTTGTAAACATACACTCACTGACTCATGAAAAAATTGTCAGAATTTATGATCCAGTAAATGGACTAATATAGATCTTGTTAGTTAAAAATACAGACAGTAGTGTTTATTGAAAACTTACATTGCATAAAGCATTCACTAGTGTATTCTAAAACACTTCCACTTAGGGCTGCAGAACGTCATTTGTATGGCTGATAATTCTTTAAGATGATTTTATTATTATATAAAACTTGGCCATCATTATGTAATATACTTTGGATTTCTTTACAAGGTCAAAAACCAAACAAACAAGCAAACAAACTCACTGCCACCTAGTTGATTCCAACTCATAGCGACCTCCTTTGGGTTTTCCGAGGCAGTAAATCTTTATGGAAGTAGATTACTTGATCTTCCTTCCACGGAGTGGCTGATGGCTTTGAATTGCCAAACTTCTGGTTAGCAGTCAAATGCCTTAGGCACTATGCCACCAAGGTAGAGGTCCTAAAATATGAAAAGTGTTTAAAAATAGAAAGAATAATGGGACTTTTGATAAAAGCTCTAGATTGCTAGGCACTCTTAGGAATCTGCTTCAGACAGCCTTACTTTAATTTTATCTCTATCATTATTACTACTACTACTACCACTATAATGAATGCTTCCTATTTTTCCTATTATTTGATCAAAAGCTCTTTGGGAAAAAGCTCTCCAATTTTATTGTGGAGAAACAACCCACCACACCCTCATTCCTTTGGGGACATACCTATTTGGGGAGATCATAACCTTAGACCTTCCCCATGCCAATAGTCCATCTAGCTAGCCACAGTGTTTAGTTGAGAGATGGGCAAAAGGCCCAGTATGGCCAATATGCATTCAGTCCAGAAATCATTTCAAGCTGTTAGGTTGAGGTTATCTCTTTTCCTGGGCATTGTCAACAAAGCATCATGGCAGCTTGGTGCCATCTTTGTCCCCTCATTGAAAGCCAATTCATCTTCCCTCCTGCTTACACCATTTTGCATTTGGTTTCTGTCACTTGCATTCAAAGACTCCTGGAATCTCATCAAAACGATCCTGAAGGCACCTCTCCTTCAAACCTCTGAGATCTCTGTGTCCTGAGTCCTGTGCTTCCTGTAGTTGACTTCACATATAGGTCTAAATAAGCAAACAGAGACCAGAACAGTGTGAATCTCAGGTTCTGAAATAGACTGCCTAGATTTGCAACCTGACCTACCATTTTTCACCTGAGTGAACACTGACAGTTTCTCGATCATGAGATTCAGTTTCTTTATCTTTAAGCTGGGAACAATATAATTAGCTGCCTCACAGGTTTAAATGAGGAATAAATAAGCTAATACATATATGACACTTAGTATGGGGTTGGCCCATGAGTGCTGCACAAGTGCTAGCTGTGAAATGATCATAATGATGATGATGATGTTCTGATAATTCCTTCCACGTAGAAGGGTGTCTGAAGATCCACATATTTTCTGGTTCAAGACCAATAGTCTTCAAGAATCAAGCACTTCTGCTTTAGTCTCAGCCATCTCTATGCTCTAAGTCACCAGCAGATAGCCCATTGGCATGCAGACCTGGAAGTTCCTCAGCATTATGGATGAACAACTGAATTGTTTAAGAATATGGTTTTAAAACTTCCTACAAGAATTCTTTCCACAAAGTTCAGACCTAGAGATTATTTTCACCATATCAGCCACCTTCTTAAGATGCAGTATTTATATCTCATAATTGACAAATTGTTTCAGCTTTTATAATGAAAGTCTTTTTAAAAATTATGTGCTGTGATATAGATTATAGGGACATGCAACCCAGGCTTTCTTCTTTACAGTGTATTTTTTGCAAAAAAAACCCTGTTCTTCTGCCAATAGATTCTTGTCTGTCTGTCTATGTATGTATGTATGTATCTATTTATCTATCTATCTGTGTTAGACTGGGTTCTCTAGAGAAGCAAAACCACTAAAGCTTATATATATAGAGAGAGAGAAATTTACCTTAAGGAAATAGCTCACACACTTATAGAAGCTGACAAGTCCCTAGTTCTTGGACCAAACATCAAGCTGGAGGCTTTTCCTGACACATGCTGCTGCAGCAGCTGATGAGCTCAAGGTTGGCTGGCAGTATACTATCATTTGTCTCCAACAAATGATGAATCCAAGATCTCCAGGCCAAATGGTGGATTGTTCACTCATGGACAGTTGTAGGCAATACAACAGAATCCCGATCCACAGAAGAATGTCTCTTTTTCTGGAATGTCCATAAGTATGCAAGAAGCAAGCCACATCCCTAGGGAAACTCCCTTTCAATGGATTGGCTACTCAAAACATATATATCTGATACCTTCATGGGAATAACCCACATCACAATTGTTTAAACCACACAGAATTTTGGTCCAGCCAAATTGACATACAGATGCAATTATCACAGTCCACCCCTTGTCACCTTGGCAATTGTACATGGCTTCTTAACCATATATAATCTCTAAATAAGGACAATTATAAAGTCATAGTTGTGCCTAACACACGTACAACCAAAACACGTTAACCTTATTTACAGTTCACAGTTCATAACAGAAGGAAACAAAAATATTTGATGCACATATACAGTGAAGAAATATAACAATAACAGTCCTCATTTCTGCATTTGGTCATGTGCTTATAGCTGATATTCAGACCTACCTTCTCCCACCACCCATTCTATATTTCCCTTGCCCTCAGCAAGCACCTCAGATAGTTGTGTTTCTTTGCCTGGTGGGGTGACCCAAACTGTCATTTCTGAAGGGTCTGGGCCATTAGTACTCATATCAGAATTGGGGTGCTGTAATTGTCCATTGACTTTAATCACAGGGCATGGTAGTACTAAAAGATGTCCTAAAGAATATCCTGTATTCCATTCATATTCTTCTATACTTTCATTATGTAATGTCAATCGAATTTCCCCTTGGTAATGAGGATCAGAATCTTGGGAGCTCTGATAACATAGTGCCTAAGGCACTTGACTGCTAATCAGAAGGCTGGCGGTTCAAACCCACCAGCCACTCCTCAGAAGGAAGATGGGGTAATCTACTTTTGTAGTAATACTGTCTTGGAAACCCAAGGAGGGGTCACTATGAGTCAGGTCCAACACGACAGCACATAACAACAACAACAACAATCAGGATCTATCACACCAGATAGTACATTAATTCCCTTCCTTGTCTGTTGAACCAGAGGCAAGAGGAAGCCAAAATGGCTGGGTGGCATTCTTAATTTCCAGTTCAATGAAATCATTATTGTGTCTCCAGGTGGGAGGGTTCTTCCCTTTGGGACTAAGATCTCCAGATCCACAGAGCAGAGGGTAGCAGGGACAGGAAGCCAACATTTTTTGAATGGATCACTAGGAGTAATAGTTAGTGGTACCACTCCCATATTTGTACCCATTCCAAAGAAAGGTGATCCCACAGAATGTGGAAATTATAGAACAATATCATTAATATTGCATGCAAGTTAAGATCTTACTGAAGATAATTCAGAAATGTTTGCAGCAGTATATTGACAGAGAACTTCCAGAGTTTCAAGCTGGATTCAGAAGAGGACGTGGAACTAGGGATATCATAGCTGCTGCCAGATGGATCTTGGCTCAAGGCAAAGAAAACCATAAAGATATTTA